>NW_027039421.1:27500-63297 GCF_034236695.1 Oncorhynchus nerka | reverse complement strand
CAACGTAATGTCCTGAACACTACAAACCCCTCATTATGATGAGATCACAACGTAATGTCATGAACACTACAAACCCCCTCATTATGATGAGATCACAACCCCCTCATTATGTAATGTCCTGAACACTACAAACCCCCTCATTGGATGAGATCACAACGTAATGTCATGACACTACAAACCCCCTCATTATGATGAGATCACAACGTAATGTCATGAACACTACAAACCCCTCATTATGTTGAGATCACAACGTATGTCCTGAACACTACAAACCCCCTCATTATGTTGAGATCAACTTATGTCCTGAACACTAAAACCCCTCATTATGTTGAGATCACTAATGTCCCAACACTACAAACCCCTCATTATGAGATCACAACGTAATGTCCTGAACACTACAAACCCCCTCATTATGTTGAGATCACAACGTAATGTCATGAACACTACAAACCCCCTCATTATGTTGAGATCACAACGTAATGTCCTGAACACTACAAACCCCCTCATTATGTTGAGATCACAACGTAATGTCCTGAACACTACAAACCCCCTCATTATGTTGAGATCACAACGTAATGTCATGAACACTACAAACCCCCTCATTATGTTGAGATCACAACGTAATGTCATGAACACTACACACCCCCTCATTATGTTGAGATCACAACGTAATGTCCTGAACACTACAAACCCCCTCATTATGTTGAGATCACAACTTATGAACACTACAAACCCCCTCATTATGTTGAGATCACAACGTAATGTCCTGAACACTACAAACCCCCTCATTATGTTGAGATCACAACTCATGAACACTACAAACCCCCTCATTATGTTGAGATCACAACGTAATGTCCTGAACACTACAAACCCCCTCATTATGTTGAGATCACAACTTATGAACACTACAAACCCCTTCATTATGTTGAGATCACAACTCCTGAACACTACAAACCCCCTCATTATGTTGAGATCACAACGTAATGTCCTGAACACTACAAACCCCCTCATTATGTTGAGATCACAACGTATTTATGTCCTGAACACTACAAACCCCCTCATTATGTTGAGATCACAACGTAATGTCCTGAACACTACAAACCCCTCATTGAGATCACAACGTATGTCCTGAGATCACAAAAACCCCCTCATTATGTTGAGAGACATGTCCATGAACACTACAAACCCCCTCATTATGTTGAGATCACAACGATCACACTACTCATGAACACTACAAACCCCCTCATTATGTTGAGATCACAACGTAATGTCATGAACACTACAAACCCCCTCATTATGTTGAGATCACAAACGTAATGTCATGAACACTACAAACCCCCTCATTATGTTGAGATCACAAACGTAATGTCATGAACACTACAAACCCCCTCATTATGTTGAGATCACAACGTAATGTCATGAACACTACAAACCCCTCATTATGTTGAGATCACAACGTAATGTCATGAACACTACAAACCCCTCATTATGTTGAGATCACAACGTAATGTCCTGAACACTACAAACCCCCTCATTATGTTGAGATCACAACTCATGAACACTACCCTCATTCATTATGTTGAGATCACAACGTAATGTCCTGAACACTACAAACCCCTCATTATGTTGAGATCACAACGTAATGTCCTGAACACTACAAACCCCCTCATTATGTTGAGATCAAACCCCTCATTATAGATGTCATGAACACTACAAACCCCTCATTATGTTGAGATCACAACGTAATGTCATTAACACTACAAACCCCCTCATTATGTTGAGATCACAACGTAATGTCCTGAACACTACAAACCCCATTATCATTATTATTTGAGATCACAACGTAATGTCCTGAACACTACAAACCCCCTCATTATGTTGAGATCACAACGTAATGTCCTGAACACTACAAACCCCCTCATTATGTTGAGATCACAACTCATGTCCTGAACACTACATGTTGAGATCACAACTCATGAACACTACAAACCCCTCATTATGTTGAGATCACAACGTAATGTCCTGAACACTACAAACCCCCTCATTATGTTGAGATCACAACGTAATGTCCTGAACACTACAAACCCCCTCATTATGTTGAGATCACAACGTAATGTCATGAACACTACAAACCCCCTCATTATGTTGAGATCACAACGTAATGTCCTGAACACTACAAACCCCCTCATTATGTTGAGATCACAACTCATGAACACTACAAACCCCCTCATTATGTTGAGATCACAACGTAATGTCCTGAACACTACAAACCCCCTCATTATGATGAGATCACAACGTAATGTCATGAACACTACAAACCCCCTCATTATGATGAGATCACAACGTAATGTCCTGAACACTACAAACCCCCTCATTATGATGAGATCACAACGTAATGTCATGAACACTACAAACCCCCTCATTATGATGAGATCACAACGTAATGTCATGAACACTACAAACCCCCTCATTATGTTGAGATCACAACGTAATGTCATGAACACTACAAACCCCCTCATTATGTTGAGATCACAACTTATGTCCTGAACACTACAAACCCCCTCATTATGTTGAGATCACTACGTAATGTCCTGAACACTACAAACCCCCTCATTATGATGAGATCACAACGTAATGTCCTGAACACTACAAACCCCCTCATTATGTTGAGATCACAACGTAATGTCATGAACACTACAAACCCCCTCATTATGTTGAGATCACAACGTAATGTCCTGAACACTACAAACCCCCTCATTATGTTGAGATCACAACGTAATGTCCTGAACACTACAAACCCCCTCATTATGTTGAGATCACAACGTAATGTCATGAACACTACAAACCCCCTCATTATGTTGAGATCACAACGTAATGTCATGAACACTACACACCCCCTCATTATGTTGAGATCACAACGTAATGTCCTGAACACTACAAACCCCCTCATTATGTTGAGATCACAACTTATGAACACTACAAACCCCCTCATTATGTTGAGATCACAACGTAATGTCCTGAACACTACAAACCCCTCATTATGTTGAGATCACAACTCATGAACACTACAAACCCCCTCATTATGTTGAGATCACAACGTAATGTCCTGAACACTACAAACCCCCTCATTATGTTGAGATCACAACGTACAAACCCCTGTCACAACTGAACACTACAAACCCCTCATTATGTTGAGATCACAACGTAATGTCCTGAACACTACAAACCCCCTCATTATGTTGAGATCACAACGTATTTATGTCCTGAACACTACAAACCCCCTCATTATGTTGAGATCACAACGTAATGTCCTGAACACTACAAACCCCTCATTATGTTGAGATCACAACGTAATGTCCTGAACACTACAAACCCCCTCATTATGTTGAGATCACAACTCATGAACACTACAAACCCCCTCATTATGTTGAGATCACAACGTAATGTCATGAACACTACAAACCCCCTCATTATGATGAGATCACAACGTAATGTCCTGAACACTACAAACCCCCTCATTATGTTGAGATCACAACGTAATGTCCTGAACACTACAAACCCCCTCATTATGTTGAGATCACAACGTAATGTCATGAACACTACAAACCCCTCATTATGAGATCACAACGTAATGTCATCACTACAAACCCCTCATTATGATGAGATCACAACGTAATGTCCTGAACACTACAAACCCCCTCATTATGTTGAGATCACAACTCATGAACACTACAAACCCCCTCATTATGTTGAGATCACAACGTAATGTCATGAACACTACAAACCCCTCATTATGTTGAGATCACAACGTAATGTCACTGAAACACTACAAACCCCTCATTATGTTGAGATCACAAATGTCGTAATGTCATGAACACTACAAACCCCCTCATTATGTTGAGATCACAAACCCCCTAATGTCCTGAACACTACAAACCCCCTCATTATGTTGAGATCACAACGTAATGTCCTGAACACTACAAACCCCTCATTATGTTGAGATCACAACTCATGAACACTACAAACCCCCTCATTATGTTGAGATCACAACTCATGAAACCAAACCCCTCATTATGTTGAGATCACAACGTAATGTCATGAACACTACAAACCCCCCTCATTATGTTGAGATCCAACACTACAAAACCCCCTCATTATGTTGAGATCAAACGTAATCATGAACACTACAAACCCCCTCATTATGTTGAGATCACAACGTAATGTCCTGAACACTACAAACCCCTCATCATTATGAACACTACAAACCCCTTGAGATCACAACTCATGAACACTACAAACCCCTCATTATGTTGAGATCACAACGTAATGTCATGAACACTACAAACCCCCTCATTATGTTGAGATCACAACGTAATGTCCTGAACACTACAAACCCCCTCATTATGTTGAGATCACAACGTAATGTCATGAACACTACAAACCCCCTCATTATGTTGAGATCACAACGTAATGTCCTGAACACTACAAACCCCCTCATTATGTTGAGATCACAACTTATGTCCTGAACACTACAAACCCCCTCATTATGTTGAGATCACTACGTAATGTCCTGAACACTACAAACCCCTCATTATGTTGAGATCACAACGTAATGTCCTGAACACTACAAACCCCTCATTATGTTGAGATCACAACGTAATGTCATGAACACTACAACCCCTCATTATGTTGAGATCAAACCCCTCATTATGTTGAGATCGTAATGTCCTGAACACTACAAACCCCTCATTATGTTGAGATCACAACGTAATGTCCTGAACACTACAAACCCCTCATTATGTTGAGATCACAACGTAATGTCATGAACACTACAAACCCCTCATTATGTTGAGATCACAACGTAATGTCATGAACACTACAAACCCCTCATTATGTTGAGATCACAACGTAATGTCCTGAACACTACAAACCCCTCATTATGTTGAGATCACAACTTATGAACACTACAAACCCCATTATGTTGAGATCATTATGTTGAGATCACAACGTAATGTCCTGAACACTACAAACCCCCTCATTATGTTGAGATCACAACGTAATGAACACTACAAACCCCCTTCATTATGTTGAGATCACAACTCCTGAACACTACAAACCCCTCATTATGTTGAGATCACACAACGTAATGTCCTGTTGAGACACTACAAACCCCCTCATTATGTTGAGATCACAACGTATTTATGTCCTGAACACTACAAACCCCTCATTATGTTGAGATCACAACGTAATGTCCTGAACACTACAAACCCCTCATTATGTTGAGATCACAACGTAATGTCCTGAGACACTACAAACCCCCTCATTATGTTGAGATCACAACTCATGAACACTACAAACCCCCTCATTATGTTGAGATCACAACGTAATGTCATGAACACTACAAACCCCCTCATTATGATGAGATCACAACGTAATGTCCTGAACACTACAAACCCCCTCATTATGTTGAGATCACAACGTGTCCTGAACACTACAAACCCCTCATTATGTTGAGATCACAACGTAATGTCATGAACACTACAAACCCCCTCATTATGTTGAGATCACAACGTAATGTCATGAACACTACAAACCCCTCATTATGTTGAGATCACAACGTAATGTCCTGAACACTACAAACCCCCTCATTATGTTGAGATCACAACGTAATGTCCTGAACACTGAGACACTACAAACCCCCTCATTATGTTGAGATCACAACGTAATGTCATGAACACTACAAACCCCTCATTATGTTGAGATCACAACGTAATGTCCTGAACACTACAAACCCCCTCATTATGTTGAGATCACAACGTAATGTCATGAACACTACAAACCCCTCATTATGTTGAGATCACAACGTAATGTCCTGAACACTACAAACCCCCTCATTATGTTGAGATCACAACGAATGTCCTGAACACACAAACTAATGTCCTGAACACTACAAACCCCCTCATTATGTTGAGATCACAACGTAATGTCCTGAACACTACAAACCCCCTCATTATGTTGAGATCACAACGTAATGTCCTGAACACTACAAACCCCTCATTATGTTGAGATCACAACTCATGATCACAACTCATGACACTACAAACCCCTCATTATGTTGAGATCACAACTCATGTCATGAACACTACAAACCCCCTCATTATGTTGAGATCACAACGTAATGTCCTGAACACTACAAACCCCCTCATTATGTTGAGATCACAACGTAATGTCCTGAACACTACAAACCCCCTCATTATGTTGAGATCACACAAACGTAATGTCATGAACAACTACAAACCCCCTCATTATGTTGAGATCACAACGTAATGTCATGAACACTACAAACCCCTCATTATGTTGAGATCACAACGTAATGTCCTGAACACTACAAACCCCCTCATTATGTTGAGATCACAACATATGAACACTACAAACCCCCTCATTATGTTGAGATCACAACTCATGAACACTACAAACCCCTCATTATGTTGAGATCACAACTCATGAGACACTACAAACCCCCTCATTATGTTGAGATCACAACGTAATGTCATGAACACTACAAACCCCTCATTATGTTGAGATCAAAGCGTATGTCCTGAACACTACAAACCCCCTCATTATGTTGAGATCACAACATATGAACACTACAAACCCCCTCATTATGTTGAGATCACAACTCATTATGTTGAGCACTAACAAACCCCCTCATTATGTTGAATCACAACATATGAACACTACAAACCCCTCATTATGTTGAGATCACAACTCATGAACACTACAAACCCCCTCATTATGTTGAGATCACAACGTAATGTCCTGAACACTACAAACCCCTCATTATGTTGAGATCACAACGTAATGTCCTGAACACTACAAACCCCCTCATTATGTTGAGATCACAACGTAATGTCATGAACACTACAAACCCCCTCATTATGTTGAGATCACAACTCATGAACACTACAAACCCCCTCATTATGTTGAGATCACAACTCATGAACACTACAAACCCCCTCATTATGTTGAGATCACAACGTAATGTCCTGAACACTACAAACCCCCTCATTATGTTGAGATCACAACTCATGAACACTACAAACCCCCTCATTATGTTGAGATCACAACTCATGAACACTACAAACCCCCTCATTATGTTGAGATCACAACTCATGAACACTACAAACCCCCTCATTATGTTGAGATCACAACGTAATGTCCTGAACACTACAAACCCCCTCATTATCTTTACTAGATGCTGTTCTTCCACTAACCTCGTTGCAACTCCCCTCCAAGTCTCCGACCACTACCTTGTATCCTTTTCCCTCTCGCTCTCATCCAACACTTCCCACACTGCCCCTACTCGGATGGTATCGCGCCGTCCCAACCTTCGCTCTCTCTCCCCCGCTACTCTCTCCTCTTCCATCCTATCATCTCTTCCCTCTGCTCAAACCTTCTCCAACCTATCTCCTGATTCTGCCTCCTCAACCCTCCTCTCCTCCCTTTCTGCATCCTTTGACTCTCTATGTCCCCTATCCTCCAGGCGGCTCGGTCCTCCCCTCCCGCTCCGTGGCTCGACGACTCATTGCGAGCTCACAGAACAGGGCTCCGGGCAGCCGAGGCGGAAATGGAGGAAAACTCGCCTCCCCTGCGGACCTGACATCCTTTCACTCCCTCCTCTCTACATTTTCCTCTTCTCTCTCTGCTGCTAAAGCCACTTTCTACCACTCTAAATTCCAAGCATCTGCCTCTAACCCTAGGAAGCTCTTTGCAACCTTCTCCTCCCTCCTGAATCCTCCTCCCCCTCCCCCTCCTCCCTCTCTGCAGATGACTTCGTCAACCATTTTGAAAAGAAGGTCGACGACATCCGATCCTCGTTTGCTAAGTCAAACCGACACCGCCTGGTTCTGCTCACACTGCCCTACCCTGTGCTCTGACCTCTTTCTCCCTCTCTCTCCAGATGAAATCTCGCGTCTTGTGACGGCCGGCCGCCCTACAACCTGCCCGCTTGACCCTATCCCCTCCTCTCTTCTCCAGACCATTTCCGGAGACCTCCTCCCTTACCTCACCTCGCTCATCAACTCATCCCTGACCGCTGGCTTCCCTTCCGTCTTCAAGAGAGCGAGAGTTGCACCCCTTCTGAAAAAACCTACACTCGATCCCTCCGATGTCAACAACTACAGACCAGTATCCCTTCTTTCTTTTCTCTCCAAAACTCTTGAACGTGCCGTCCTTGGCCAGCTCTCCGCTATCTCTCTCAGAATGACCTTCTTGATCCAAATCAGTCAGGTTTCAAGACTAGTCATTCAACTGAGACTGCTCTTCTCTGTATCACGGAGGCGCTCCCGCACTGCTAAAGCTAACTCTCTCTCCTCTGCTCTCATCCTTCTAGACCTATCGGCTGCCTTCGATACTGTGAACCATCAGATCCTCCTCTCCACCCTCTCCGAGTTGGGCATCTCCGGCGCGGCCACGCTTGGATTGCGTCCTACCTGACAGGTCGCTCCTACCAGGTGGCGTGGCGAGAATCCGTCTCCACACCACGTGCTCTCACCACTGGTGTCCCCCAGGGCTCTGTTCTAGGCCCTCTCCTATTCTCGCTATACACCAAGTCACTTGGCTCTGTCATAACCTCACATGGTCTCTCCTATCATTGCTATGCAGACGACACACAATTAATCTTCTCCTTTCCCCCTTCTGATGACCAGGTGGCGAATCGCATCTCTGCATGTCTGGCAGACATATCCGTGTGGATGACGGATCACCACCTCAAGCTGAACCTCGGCAAGACGGAACTGCTCTTCCTCCCGGGGGAAGGACTGCCCGTTCCATGATCTCGCCATCACGGTTGACAACTCCATTGTGTCCTCCTCCCAGAGCGCTAAGAACCTTGGCGTGATCCTGGACAACACCCTGTCGTTCTCAACTAACATCAAGGCGGTGGCCCGTTCCTGTAGGTTCATGCTCTACAACATCCGCAGAGTACGACCCTGCCTCACACAGGAAGCGGCGCAGGTCCTAATCCAGGCACTTGTCATCTCCCGTCTGGATTACTGCAACTCGCTGTTGGCTGGGCTCCCTGCCTGTGCCATTAAACCCCTACAACTCATCCAGAAGCTCGCAGCCCGTCTGGTGTTCAACCTTCCCAAGTTCTCTCACGTCACCCCGCTCCTCCGCTCCCTCCACTGGCTTCCAGTTGAAGCTCGCATCCGCTACAAGACCATGGTGCTTGCCTACGGAGCTGTGAGGGGAACGGCACCTCAGTACCTCCAGGCTCTGATCAGGCCCTACACCCAAACAAGGGCACTGCGTTCATCCACCTCTGGCCTGCTCGCCTCCCTACCACTGAGGAAGTACAGTTCCCGCTCAGCCCAGTCAAAACTGTTCGCTGCTCTGGCCCCCAATGGTGGAACAAACTCCCTCACGACGCCAGGACAGCGGAGTCAATCACCACCTTCCGGAGACACCTGAAACCCCACCTCTTTAAGGAATACCTAGGATAGGATAAAGTAATCCCTCTCACCCCCTCCCCTGAAAAGATTTAGATGCACTACTGTTCCACTGGAGGTCATAAGGTGAATGCACCAATTTGTAACGCTCTGGATAAGAGCGTCTGCTAAATGACTTAAATGTAAATGTAATTATGTTGAGATCTGCTCAATGTCATGAACACTACAAACCCCTCATTATGTTGAGATCTGCGTATGTCCTGAACACTACAAACCCCCTCATTATGTTGAGATCACAACTTATTTATGTCATGAACACTACAAACCCCTCATTATGTTGAGATCACAACGTATGTCCTGAACACTACAAACCCCCTCATTATGTTGAGATCACAACGTAATGTCATGAACACTACAAACCCCCTCATTATGTTGAGATCACAACGTATGTCCTGAACACTACAAACCCCCTCATTATGTTGAGATCACAACATATGAACACTACAAACCCCCTCATTATGTTGAGATCACAACTCATGAACACTACAAACCCCCTCATTATGTTGAGATCACAACTCATGAACACTACAAACCCCCTCATTATGTTGAGATCACAACATATGAACACTACAAACCCCCTCATTATGTTGAGATCACAACTCATGAACACTACAAACCCCCTCATTATGTTGAGATCACAACGTAATGTCATGAACACTACAAACCCCTCATTATGTTGAGATCACAACGTAATGTCATGAACACTACAAACCCCCTCATTATGATGAGATCACAACGTAATGTCCTGAACACTACAAACCCCTCATTATGTTGAGATCACAACGTAATGTCCTGAACACTACAAACCCCTCATTATGTTGAGATCACAACGTAATGTCATGAACACTACAAACCCCCTCATTATGTTGAGATCACAACGTAATGTCATGAACACTACAAACCCCCTCATTATGATGAGATCACAACGTAATGTCCTGAACACTACAAACCCCCTCATTATGTTGAGATCACAACTCATGAACACTACAAACCCCCTCATTATGTTGAGATCACAACGTAATGTCATGAACACTACAAACCCCCTCATTATGTTGAGATCACAACGTAATGTCCTGAACACTACAAACCCCCTCATTATGTTGAGATCACAACGTAATGTCCTGAACACTACAAACCCCCTCATTATGTTGAGATCACAACGTAATGTCATGAACACTACAAACCCCCTCATTATGTTGAGATCACAGCGTAATGTCCTGAACACTACAAACCCCCTCATTATGTTGAGGTCACAACGTAATGTCCTGAACACTACAAACCCCCTCATTATGTTGAGATCACAACGTAATGTCCTGAACACTACAAACCCCCTCATTATGTTGAGATCACAACTCATGAACACTACAAACCCCCTCATTATGTTGAGATCACAACTCATGAACACTACAAACCCCCTCATTATGTTGAGATCACAACGTAATGTCCTGAACACTACAAACCCCCTCATTATGTTGAGATCACAACGTAATGTCCTGAACACTACAAACCCCCTCATTATGTTGAGATCACAACGTAATGTCATGAACACTACAAACCCCCTCATTATGTTGAGATCACAACGTAATGTCATGAACACTACACACCCCCTCATTATGTTGAGATCACAACGTAATGTCCTGAACACTACAAACCCCCTCATTATGTTGAGATCACAACATATGAACACTACAAACCCCCTCATTATGTTGAGATCACAACTCATGAACACTACAAACCCCCTCATTATGTTGACATCACAACTCATGAACACTACAAACCCCCTCATTATGTTGAGATCACAACGTAATGTCATGAACACTACAAACCCCCTCATTATGTTGAGATCACAACGTATGTCCTGAACACTACAAACCCCCTCATTATGTTGAGATCACAACATATGAACACTACAAACCCCCTCATTATGTTGAGATCACAACTCATGAACACTACAAACCCCCTCATTATGTTGAGATCACAACATATGAACACTACAAACCCCCTCATTATGTTGAGATCACAACTCATGAACACTACAAACCCCCTCATTATGTTGAGATCACAACGTAATGTCCTGAACACTACAAACCCCCTCATTATGTTGAGATCACAACGTAATGTCCTGAACACTACAAACCCCCTCATTATGTTGAGATCACAACGTAATGTCATGAACACTACAAACCCCCTCATTATGTTGAGATCACAACTCATGAACACTACAAACCCCCTCATTATGTTGAGATCACAACTCATGAACACTACAAACCCCCTCATTATGTTGAGATCACAACGTAATGTCCTGAACACTACAAACCCCCTCATTATGTTGAGATCACAACTCATGAACACTACAAACCCCCTCATTATGTTGAGATCACAACTCATGAACACTACAAACCCCCTCATTATGTTGAGATCATAACTCATGAACACTACAAACCCCCTCATTATGTTGAGATCACAACGTAATGTCCTGAACACTACAAACCCCCTCATTATGTTGAGGTCACAACGTAATGTCCTGAACACTACAAACCCCCTCATTATGTTGAGATCACAACGTAATGTCCTGAACACTACAAACCCCCTCATTATGTTGAGATCACAACTCATGAACACTACAAACCCCCTCATTATGTTGAGATCACAACTCATGAACACTACAAACCCCCTCATTATGTTGAGATCACAACTCATGAACACTACAAACCCCCTCATTATGTTGAGATCACAACATATGAACACTACAAACCCCCTCATTATGTTGAGATCACAACGTAATGTCCTGAACACTACAAACCCCCTCATTATGTTGAGATCACAACGTAATGTCCTGAACACTACAAACCCCCTCATTATGTTGAGATCACAACGTAATGTCATGAACACTACAAACCCCCTCATTATGTTGAGATCACAACGTAATGTCCTGAACACTACAAACCCCCTCATTATGTTGAGATCACAACGTAATGTCATGAACACTACAAACCCCTCATTATGTTGAGATCACAGCGTAATGTCCTGAACACTACAAACCCCTCATTATGTTGAGGTCACAACGTAATGTCCTGAACACTACAAACCCCCTCATTATGTTGAGATCACAACGTAATGTCCTGAACACTACAAACCCCCTCATTATGTTGAGATCACAACTCATGAACACTACAAACCCCCTCATTATGTTGAGATCACAACTCATGAACACTACAAACCCCCTCATTATGTTGAGATCACAACGTAATGTCCTGAACACTACAAACCCCCTCATTATGTTGAGATCACAACGTAATGTCCTGAACACTACAAACCCCCTCATTATGTTGAGATCACAACGTAATGTCATGAACACTACAAACCCCCTCATTATGTTGAGATCACAACGTAATGTCATGAACACTACACACCCCCTCATTATGTTGAGATCACAACGTAATGTCCTGAACACTACAAACCCCCTCATTATGTTGAGATCACAACATATGAACACTACAAACCCCCTCATTATGTTGAGATCACAACTCATGAACACTACAAACCCCCTCATTATGTTGAGATCACAACTCATGAACACTACAAACCCCCTCATTATGTTGAGATCACAACGTAATGTCATGAACACTACAAACCCCCTCATTATGTTGAGATCACAACGTATGTCCTGAACACTACAAACCCCCTCATTATGTTGAGATCACAACATATGAACACTACAAACCCCCTCATTATGTTGAGATCACAACTCATGAACACTACAAACCCCCTCATTATGTTGAGATCACAACATATGAACACTACAAACCCCCTCATTATGTTGAGATCACAACTCATGAACACTACAAACCCCCTCATTATGTTGAGATCACAACGTAATGTCCTGAACACTACAAACCCCTCATTATGTTGAGATCACAACGTAATGTCCTGAACACTACAAACCCCCTCATTATGTTGAGATCACAACGTAATGTCATGAACACTACAAACCCCCTCATTATGTTGAGATCACAACTCATGAACACTACAAACCCCCTCATTATGTTGAGATCACAACTCATGAACACTACAAACCCCCTCATTATGTTGAGATCACAACGTAATGTCCTGAACACTACAAACCCCCTCATTATGTTGAGATCACAACTCATGAACACTACAAACCCCCTCATTATGTTGAGATCACAACTCATGAACACTACAAACCCCCTCATTATGTTGAGATCACAACTCATGAACACTACAAACCCCCTCATTATGTTGAGATCACAACGTAATGTCCTGAACACTACAAACCCCCTCATTATGTTGAGATCACAACGAATGTCATGAACACTACAAACCCCCTCATTATGTTGAGATCACAACGTATGTCCTGAACACTACAAACCCCCTCATTATGTTGAGATCACAACTTATTTATGTCATGAACACTACAAACCCCCTCATTATGTTGAGATCACAACGTATGTCCTGAACACTACAAACCCCCTCATTATGTTGAGATCACAACGTAATGTCATGAACACTACAAACCCCCTCATTATGTTGAGATCACAACGTATGTCCTGAACACTACAAACCCCCTCATTATGTTGAGATCACAACATATGAACACTACAAACCCCCTCATTATGTTGAGATCACAACTCATGAACACTACAAACCCCCTCATTATGTTGAGATCACAACTCATGAACACTACAAACCCCCTCATTATGTTGAGATCACAACATATGAACACTACAAACCCCCTCATTATGTTGAGATCACAACTCATGAACACTACAAACCCCCTCATTATGTTGAGATCACAACGTAATGTCATGAACACTACAAACCCCCTCATTATGTTGAGATCACAACGTAATGTCATGAACACTACAAACCCCCTCATTATGATGAGATCACAACGTAATGTCCTGAACACTACAAACCCCCTCATTATGTTGAGATCACAACGTAATGTCCTGAACACTACAAACCCCCTCATTATGTTGAGATCACAACGTAATGTCATGAACACTACAAACCCCCTCATTATGTTGAGATCACAACGTAATGTCATGAACACTACAAACCCCCTCATTATGATGAGATCACAACGTAATGTCCTGAACACTACAAACCCCCTCATTATGTTGAGATCACAACTCATGAACACTACAAACCCCCTCATTATGTTGAGATCACAACGTAATGTCATGAACACTACAAACCCCCTCATTATGTTGAGATCACAACGTAATGTCCTGAACACTACAAACCCCCTCATTATGTTGAGATCACAACGTAATGTCCTGAACACTACAAACCCCCTCATTATGTTGAGATCACAACGTAATGTCATGAACACTACAAACCCCTCATTATGTTGAGATCACAGCGTAATGTCCTGAACACTACAAACCCCTCATTATGTTGAGGTCACAACGTAATGTCCTGAACACTACAAACCCCCTCATTATGTTGAGATCACAACGTAATGTCCTGAACACTACAAACCCCTCATTATGTTGAGATCACAACTCATGAACACTACAAACCCCCTCATTATGTTGAGATCACAACTCATGAACACTACAAACCCCTCATTATGTTGAGATCACAACGTAATGTCATGAACACTACAAACCCCCTCATTATGTTGAGATCACAACGTAATGTCCTGAACACTACAAACCCCCTCATTATGTTGAGATCACAACGTAATGTCATGAACACTACAAACCCTCATTATGTTGAGATCACAACGTAATGTCATGAACACTACACACCCCTCATTATGTTGAGATCACAACGTAATGTCCTGAACACTAAAACCCCCTCATTATGTTGAGATCACAACAAACATCACTACAAACCCCTCATTATGTTGAGATCACAACTCATGAACACTACAAACCCCATTATGTTGAGATCACAACTCATGAACACTACAAACCCCCTCATTATGTTGAGATCACAACGTAATGTCATGAACACTACAAACCCCCTCATTATGTTGAGATCACAACGTATGTCCTGAACACTACAAACCCCCTCATTATGTTGAGATCACAACATATGAACACTACAAACCCCCTCATTATGTTGAGATCACAACTCATGAACACTACAAACCCCCTCATTATGTTGAGATCACAACATATGAACACTACAAACCCCCTCATTATGTTGAGATCACAACTCATGAACACTACAAACCCCCTCATTATGTTGAGATCACAACGTAATGTCCTGAACACTACAAACCCCCTCATTATGTTGAGATCACAACGTAATGTCCTGAACACTACAAACCCCCTCATTATGTTGAGATCACAACGTAATGTCATGAACACTACAAACCCCCTCATTATGTTGAGATCACAACTCATGAACACTACAAACCCCCTCATTATGTTGAGATCACAACTCATGAACACTACAAACCCCCTCATTATGTTGAGATCACAAACGTAATGTCCTGAACACTACAAACCCCCTCATTATGTTGAGATCACAACTCATGAACACTACAAACCCCCTCATTATGTTGAGATCACAACTCATGAACACTACAAACCCCCTCATTATGTTGAGATCACAACTCATGAACACTACAAACCCCCTCATTATGTTGAGATCACAACGTAATGTCCTGAACACTACAAACCCCCTCATTATGTTGAGGTCACAACGTAATGTCCTGAACACTACAAACCCCCTCATTATGTTGAGATCACAACGTAATGTCCTGAACACTACAAACCCCCTCATTATGTTGAGATCACAACTCATGAACACTACAAACCCCTCATTATGTTGAGATCACAACTCATGAACACTACAAACCCCCTCATTATGTTGAGATCACAACTCATGAACACTACAAACCCCCTCATTATGTTGAGATCACAACATATGAACACTACAAACCCCCTCATTATGTTGAGATCACAACTCATGAACACTACAAACCCCTCATTATGTTGAGATCACAACGTAATGTCATGAACACTACAAACCCCCTCATTATGTTGAGATCACAACGTAATGTCATGAACACTACAAACCCCCTCATTATGTTGAGATCACAACGTAATGTCCTGAACACTACAAACCCCTCATTATGTTGAGATCACAACATATGAACACTACAAACCCCTCATTATGTTGAGATCACAACTCATGAACACTACAAACCCCCTCATTATGTTGAGATCACAACATATGAACACTACAAACCCCTCATTATGTTGAGATCACAACTCATGAACACTACAAACCCCTCATTATGTTGAGATCACAACGTAATGTCCTGAACACTACAAACCCCCTCATTATGTTGAGATCACAACGTAATGTCCTGAACACTACAAACCCCTCATTATGTTGAGATCACAACGTAATGTCATGAACACTACAACCCCTCATTATGTTGAGATCACAACTCATGAACACTACAAACCCCTCATTATGTTGAGATCACAACTCATGAACACTACAAACCCCCTCATTATGTTGAGATCACAACGTAATGTCCTGAACACTACAAACCCCCTCATTATGTTGAGATCACAACTCATGAACACTACAAACCCCCTCATTATGTTGAGATCACAACTCATGAACACTACAAACCCCCTCATTATGTTGAGATCACAACTCATGAACACTACAAACCCCCTCATTATGTTGAGATCACAACGTAATGTCCTGAACACTACAAACCCCCTCATTATGTTGAGATCACAACGAATGTCATGAACACTACAAACCCCCTCATTATGTTGAGATCACAACGTATGTCCTGAACACTACAAACCCCCTCATTATGTTGAGATCACAACTTATTTATGTCATGAACACTACAAACCCCCTCATTATGTTGAGATCACAACGTAATGTCCTGAACACTACAAACCCCCTCATTATGTTGAGATCACAACTCATGAACACTACAAACCCCTCATTATGTTGAGATCACAACTCATGAACACTACAAACCCCCTCATTATGTTGAGATCACAACTCATGAACACTACAAACCCCCTCATTATGTTGAGATCACAACGTAATGTCATGAACACTACAAACCCCCTCATTATGTTGAGATCACAACGTAATGTCCTGAACACTACAAACCCCCTCATTATGTTGAGGTCACAACGTAATGTCCTGAACACTACAAACCCCTCATTATGTTGAGATCACAACGTAATGTCCTGAACACTACAAACCCCCTCATTATGTTGAGATCACAACTTACAACACTACAAACCCCCTCATTATGTTGAGATCACAACGTAATGTCCTGAACACTACAAACCCCCTCATTATGTTGAGATCACAACGTAATGTCATGAACACTACAAACCCCCTCATTATGTTGAGATCACTACTTATGTCATGAACACTACAAACCCCCTCATTATGTTGAGATCACTACTTATGTCATGAACACTACAAACCCCCTCATTATGTTGAGGTCACAACGTAATGTCCTGAACACTACAAACCCCCTCATTATGTTGAGATCACAACTCATGAACACTACAAACCCCCTCATTATGTTGAGATCACAACATAATGTCATGAACAATGTCATGAACACTACAAACCCCCTCATTATGTTGAGATCACAACGTAATGTCATGAACACTACAAACCCCCTCATTATGTTGAGATCACAACGTAATGTCCTGAACACTACAAACCCCTCATTATGTTGAGATCACAACTCATGAACACTACAAACCCCTCATTATGTTGAGATCACAACGTAATGTCATGAACACTACAAACCCCCTCATTATGTTGAGATCACAACGTAATGTCATGAACACTACAAACCCCCTCATTATGTTGAGATCACAACGTAATGTCCTGAACACTACAAACCCCCTCATTATGTTGAGATCACAACGTAATGTCCTGAACACTACAAACCCCCTCATTATGTTGAGATCACAACTCATGAACACTAATGTCCTGAACACTACAAACCCCCTCATTATGTTGAGATCACAACGTAACTCATGAACACTACAAACCCCCTCATTATGTTGAGATCACAACTCATGAACACTACAAACCCCCTCATTATGTTGAGATCACAACGTAATGTCCTGAACACTACAAACCCCTCATTACTACAAACCCCAAACCCTCATTATGTTGAGATCACAACGTAATGTCCTGAACACTACAAACCCCCTCATTATGTTGAGATCACAACGTAATGTCATGAACACTACAAACCCCTCATTATGTTGAGATCACAACGTAATGTCCTGAACACTACAAACCCCTCATTATGTTGAGATCACAACATATCCTGAACACTACAAACCCCTCATTATGTTGAGATCACAACTCATGAACACTACAAACCCCCTCATTATGTTGAGATCACAACGTAATGTCATGAACACTACAAACCCCCTCATTATGTTGAGATCCTGAACAACAAACCCCCTAATGTCATGAACACTACAAACCCCTCATTATGTTGAGATCACAACTAATGTCAACACTACAAACCCCTCATTATGTTGAGATCACAACATATGAACACTACAAACCCCCTCATTATGTTGAGATCACAACTAACACTACAAACCCCTCATTATGTTGAGATCACAATGTCCTGAACACTACAAACCCCTCATTATGTTGAGATCACAACGTAATGTCCTGAATGAACACTACAAACCCCTCATTATGTTGAGATCACAACGTAATGTCATGAACACTACAAACCCCCTCATTATGTTGAGATCACAACTCATGTCATGACACTACAAACCCCTCATTATGTTGAGATCACAACTCATGAACACTACAAACCCCCTCATTATGTTGAGATCACAACGTAATGTCCTGAACACTACAAACCCCCTCATTATGTTGAGATCACAACTCATGAACACTACAAACCCCCTCATTATGTTGAGATCACAACTGAACACTACAAACCCCTCATTATGTTGAGATCACAACTCATGAACACTACAAACCCCCTCATTATGTTGAGATCACAACGTAATGTCCTGAACACTACAAACCCCCTCATTATGTTGAGATCACAACTGTCATGAACACTACAAACCCCCTCATTATGTTGAGATCACAACGTATGTCCTGAACACTACAAACCCCCTCATTATGTTGAGATCACAACTTATTTATGTCATGAACACTACAAACCCCCTCATTATGTTGAGATCACAACGTATGTCCTGAACACTACAAACCCCCTCATTATGTTGAGATCACAACGTAATGTCATGAACACTACAAACCCCCTCATTATGTTGAGATCACAACGTATGTCCTGAACACTACAAACCCCTCATTATGTTGAGATCACAACATGAACACTACAAACCCCTCATTATGTTGAGATCACAACTCATGAACACTACAAACCCCTCATTATGTTGAGATCACAACTCATGAACACTACAAACCCCCTCATTATGTTGAGATCACAACATATGAACACTACAAACCCCCTCATTATGTTGAGATCACAACTCATGAACACTACAAACCCCCTCATTATGTTGAGATCACAACGTAATGTCATGAACACTACAAACCCCCTCATTATGTTGAGATCACAACGTAATGTCCTGAACACTACAAACCCCCTCATTATGTTGAGATCACAACGTATTTATGTCCTGAACACTACAAACCCCCTCATTATGTTGAGATCACAACGTATTTATGTCCTGAACACTACAAACCCCCTCATTATGTTGAGATCACAACGTAATGTCCTGAACACTACAAACCCCCTCATTATGTTGAGATCACAACGTATTTATGTCCTGAACACTACAAACCCCCTCATTATGTTGAGATCACAACGTAATGTCCTGAACACTACAAACCCCCTCATTATGTTGAGATCACAACTCATGAACACTACAAACCCCTCATTATGTTGAGATCACAACTCATGAACACTACAAACCCCCTCATTATGTTGAGATCACAACTCATGAACACTACAAACCCCCTCATTATGTTGAGATCACAACGTAATGTCATGAACACTACAAACCCCCTCATTATGTTGAGATCACAACGTAATGTCCTGAACACTACAAACCCCCTCATTATGTTGAGGTCACAACGTAATGTCCTGAACACTACAAACCCCCTCATTATGTTGAGATCACAACGTAATGTCCTGAACACTACAAACCCCCTCATTATGTTGAGATCACAACTTATGAACACTACAAACCCCCTCATTATGTTGAGATCACAACGTAATGTCCTGAACACTACAAACCCCCTCATTATGTTGAGATCACAACTCATGAACACTACAAACCCCCTCATTATGTTGAGATCACAACGTAATGTCCTGAACACTACAAACCCCCTCATTATGTTGAGATCACAACGTAATGTCATGAACACTACAAACCCCCTCATTATGTTGAGATCACTACTTATGTCATGAACACTACAAACCCCCTCATTATGTTGAGATCACTACTTATGTCATGAACACTACAAACCCCCTCATTATGTTGAGGTCACAACGTAATGTCCTGAACACTACAAACCCCCTCATTATGTTGAGATCACAACTCATGAACACTACAAACCCCCTCATTATGTTGAGATCACTACTTATGTCATGAACACTACAAACCCCCTCATTATGTTGAGATCACAACGTAATGTCATGAACACTACTTAACAACAGTTGTTTTGTTGAGATGACGAGAAACTCTACAAATAGGAGTTGATCAGAGCCCCTGGTGGATCAGAGCCCCTGGTGGATCAGAGCCTGCAGTGGATCAGAGCCCCTGGTGGATCAGAGCCCCTGGTGGATCAGAGCCCACGGTGGATCAGAGCCCCTGGTGGATCAGAGCCCCTGGTGGATCAGAGCCCGCGGTGGATCAGAGCCCCTGGTGGATCAGAGCCCGCGGTGGATCAGAGCCCACGGTGGATCAGAGCCCCGGTGGATCAGAGCCCCTGGTGGATCAGAGCCCGGGGTGGATCAGAGCCCGCGGTGGATCAGAGCCCACGGTGGATCAGAGCCCCTGGTGGATCAGAGCCCCTGGTGGATCAGAGCCCCGGTGGATCAGAGCCCGCGGTGGATCAGAGCCCACGGTGGATCAGAGCCCCTGGTGGATCAGAGCCCCTGGTGGATCAGAGCCCCTGGTGGATCAGAGCCCCTGGTGGATCAGAGCCCCTGGTGGATCAGAGCCCACGGTGGATCAGAGCCCACGGTGGATCAGAGCCCATGTTTTTATTGACTGCTACACTAAGGGATGGTACATTTCATGCTGACATCATGCTTTCATTTGTGTTTGGAGATCATTATCAGTTTCTACGTTAGAATGTGAACCAGATAAATGTCCCTTTAGAGCTAATGGGGCATCTATGCCCTTAACTATGCCTGACAGGCAGCCCTGTCTACCAGGCTTTGTGCCACCCCCGAGACCACAGCCAATCGCATGCAAGCAACAACGCAGCTAACTTGGCTCGTCTTGTGAGTGAGTAAGCGAGCTAGCAAGGTAGTTCTGTCAGCTAGCGAGCTTGTTATCTGTGCTGGTTGTTAGCTTGCATACCTGATATGTGTTTATCTATAAGGGACACTGTATGTTTTATGGGATGCTATTTACATTTACAGAGTGGGTGAGCTTCATTCCTGACCGGCTGATCAGATTCAATAGCAGCCTCAGGATGCTGCCTCTGAGCCTCTCGAGATGCTGCCTCTGAGCCTCTCGGGATGCTGCCTCTGAGCCTCTCGGGATGCTGCCTCTGAGCCTCTCGGGATGCTGCCTCTGAGCCTCTCGGGATGCTGCCTCTGAGCCTCTCGGGATGCTGCCTCTGAGCCTCTCGGGATGCTGCCTCTGAGCCTCTCGGGATGCTGCTGTAGGCTGTTTCATATGTAAGGCTCCTTGCAGACAGCATACTGACTTATCAGCCTCTGAGGCTGCTGTTGAATCTGATCTAGCTCTGAGGCTGCTATAGAATCTGATCTAGCTCTGAGGATGCTATAGAATCTGATCTAGCTCTGAGGCTGCTATAGAAACTGATCTAGCTCTGAGGCTACTAATGAATCTGATCTAGCTCTGAGGCTGCTATAGAATCTGATCTAGCTCTGAGGCTGCTATAGAATCTGATCTAGCTCTGAGGCTGCTATAGAATCTGATCTAGCTCTGAGGCTGCTATAGAAACTGACCAGCCTGCCAGGAATAGAGCACAACTACTCTAGATTATATGCATCAACCTATAAACCACCGACAGCTAATCCGCCTGCAAGGAGCTTGACCTATGAAACAGCCTCTAAAGGCAGCATCCAGATTCATCAGCCTCTGAGGCTGAAATTGAATCTGATCAGCCTATCAGGAATGGAGTTGATCCACTGTACATTTAAATATTATCCACAAAACAAATAGTGTCCATTATAACTATACACATATCAGTTATGCAAGCTAACAATCAGCATAGACAACTTTCTAGTAAGACGATCCAGCTAACTAGCCAAGCTAGCTGCGTTGTTCCTTGCATGCGATTGGCTGTGGTCTTGGGGGCGGTACACAGACTGGGAGACAGGACTGCTTGTCAGGCATTGGCCGGGGCTTAAATGCCCCAGGAGTGCATTGTGACCAATACAGCCACAGGGCTCCTCGATGAAGTGGTTAAATCCTACATGGTGCATCTGAACAAGTAAATGGATGATGCGTGGTACTATCGATTATCTCGTGGTCTCAATTAAACAACGTTTGTTATGTAGTGACCATGAGATAAGTTGTGATCTCAACATAACAAGGGAATACATTTTTTGTGTATATTCATGTCCTCTCTGAACTTATGTAGAAAGCTGCATTCAACCTCCGATAACAAAACGTGCTGAACGGAGGATTTCCCACAACTCACCTTGGAGAAATGAAGATCCTTCATGACATCGTCTACGATTCCCCTGCGTTGCAGAGCCCGGAGGAAGTCCTCCTCAGACAGAGAGCTATGTCCAGGGTCTAGATCCTCTCTCACGGTCTCCGCCAACACATCCCTGATCTTCCTATGGATGTTCATCTGACAAAACACACGTTACTACTAGTCACTAAATCTTAAAACAGTCTCTCTTTAACTAGAAGTGTTTCCCTGTACATAGCTAGATACAGTGAATCAATCTGTGCATGACTTGTGTCATGCACAAAGTAGACGTCCTAACCGACTTGCTGAAACAATAGTTTGTTAACAAGACATTTGTGGAGTGGTTGAAAAAACGAGTTTTAAAGACTTCATAGCTATCAGATTGGTAATGATCATTTTAAATGCTTCGGTAACTAGCTACCTTGATCAGATGGTTGTGTATGATCTGCTTTAGTTCAGATGCTTTCTCCGGTGGCAGAGACATCTCGGTAGACTTTACACCCGCGTTTCGCCCGTTTTACTAAATGAACACTACACTGTACGTGTGATAAGAAGTGCTACATGTAAATGGCTTATAGTTGTCTTATTTGCCTGAATAACACGAAGGATCGGGAAAATCCATCTGCAAAAACTTCAATCCCAGACCTCCACAACAATAACAACTGCCAGTTTAAACTGTGTGGCGGAAAAGGAAGCGGGCATGTGTCTTCCTCATTGCCTGAAGCGGTTCGTCTAATTAAAGTCTCAACTAAGGACAAAACCATTCCATTAAATAACAATAATCACACCAAGTATTACATAAAACCATCACTTTTTGAAGACCGAGTCTTGTTTAACGTGTATTTGCTTTATTTTCATTCAATATTTTACATTTCTATAAATCGTCAGCGATAAACTACTCCGTTATAGAAGGACCCACAAGGACCAGTTTGTAGTTTGAGAACTGATTGTAGTTTTCTCAGAGATACTTTTCAGGAGACGTGAAACGCCCATTGTGTACGTTGTCCATACGTCGTCGATGGGCCGCGCCGTGCATCGACGTAATGGCGAAAACAACCGACTGAAAACGAAAACAACCGAGTGAAAACGAAAGTTGAGGAAGGTGAATTCAGAGGGCGTGTTTCTGCAACTGATGAAAGTCGGACACTAATATGGTTTTTCGACAGCAAGGCTCAGATCAACATGGCGCTGTTGCCATTGTTTAGAAGTAAAACATAGCTCCAACCCCCATATCACACACTCACAAGCTGAAATATTTTGGGTACATTATGCAATCAATCATTGAGAGAGCCTCTAAAAATCACATTTATTTGTATTACTTCACTGTACATGAATCGTGGCAAAGTTGGTCCCTTACGAAAATGTAGCATGGTAGTAAAATAAAATAAAAAATACCATGGTAACGTTACTATTATGGTTTTTGGGTCACTACCATGGCAGGAAAATACATTGATATTGGTGCAAATGCCATGGAATTTTCCTGCCAAGGTAGTGACCAAAAAAAACATGATCGTACCATGGTAGTTTTTTCATTGTACTACTACAGCAGGAAAATACCATGGTATTTTACTGCCATGGTAGAGACCCCAAAAACATTTTTTTAACATGCTATTAGCTACCATGGTAAAATGAACCATGGTACTGCGATGAAAAAAACACCATGGTTTTGTACTAGCAGCATGTGGTGAAACATGAAAGCATGGTAGTTGTATACAATGTATTATGGTGGTCTGTGTCCCACCATTTTTTGGGTAAAGTGACCAAAAAAACGTAATAATTTATGGTACTCACATAATGCAACATTCACTACTAGCTCTGCAATGGCAAAGCGTAGTACCCTCTTACATTTACATTTAAGTCATTTAGCAGACGCTCTTATCCAGAGCGACTTACAAATGTTAACTCAGTGAAAAACCACAACACACATGGTCTAGTAGTGTACCCTATTAAACCTTGGGACCTGGACAGGGTATGGTGAGAAGAATGAATGGAGTCTGAAACATTGAAGATTTAAAATAATTTATCAGGGGCTTCTCTCTTCAATACAGTTTTCAGTTGTCTCTCTCTTATTCAGCTGACTTGGATACTCATATACAATTCTAAATAGCCAACATACTAAAAACTTTTGTAAAAAGGTATACATCCTCATCTTATCTCATAGATACATTTTCATCATATAATTGTCAACCTTTCCCTAAAAACAGGAAGTGATGTGTTCCTGTTTCCACTCTGTGTGAACAGCCACTCGTTGTGCCTGTTGCCATGACACCCCCAGGCTAGCTTGACTGGAGCGAACGTTAGCCGACGTTAGCTTCTATGCTAACGGATCAACGAATTAAACTATCAAAATGTTAAATAAAAATAATACAATTACACCCCCCGCTTCTTGGTGTTTCATACCATATGCTTTATAACTCGCTCACCCGGATAACGTTTAAAATATATTCCGTTTATCTGGTGTCTGTGTCATTCGGCTGCCTCGGCAGGCTAGTGAGAGAACCGCTGTGGAGAGAGAGAGAACGGGAAGAGACCGCTACAGCGACCGGCTCCATCTGCGGCCCGAAACAAGCGTTACACCCCTGGACGATAAATAGTGTAAATGATTAAAACATGCCAAAGATTAGGCTACCATATCTCTCACATTTCAGATTGGCAACACAGGGAACCCAAACATAAGAAGAAAAAAACGGTACTAATCAATACATAAGTATTGTAGCGACCCGCACAGACAGCTGTGTGTTATGTGCTAGGCTAGGAGGTGGTTGTGTTGTACTGACCAGTACCCGGTGTTCGCGGGGTCCGACATGTCAATCAACCTGCTATCTGCCAATCACGGGAATGCCTGGAATGTTCTGATGCCGGGCATCCTGGTGGTTGGCGGAGTGGCGTGGAGGGGGGGTTGGGCATTGGAAGTTAAGACCAGGTTCAGCCTTTGTTCTCTCTCTCTTACATCTGGGCTTCACAAGAGAAGGTCACGGTTGGATTGTGGGTTATCTATTTGGCGTGTGCTACGGCCCAAACAGTAGCCTGTGTAAAGTTGGTTCAATAAACCGTCAATTCGCAAGCTCAGGCCTCTGTCTGGACAATTGTTCATTTATGATCTAGTCAGGTCATTACATTGGTGTCAGAAGTAAAAACGTTGATACAAGTTAGCCAGCTAGCTAGCTGACTTATGTGGCTAGCTACCGTAGGTGAGAACGGGGATTGAAAATGCTTCGAGGGAATCCGAAAGTGAAGGTGGAGGTAGGGGACGATTATGGCCAAGGAGGTGCGTGTGAATGGACGTCGGGGGTTCTGTCTGAGGAGATCGCCAGGGCGTCGGAGCGCAGAGGCCGCTTGAGGGAGGACGTTGGAGTGATGGTGGCTGAAGCGGGCATGAGTGCTTCGTCGAGTGTATTTCGCGCGGATTCTGGTGGGCGAACCGAAGTGGCGACGTCGACGCGGCCTGACGAGGAATCTGGGGCTCAGGATGTAAACAAACATGGCGGTGCCCAGTTCCCTGCTGCGTCCGTATCTGTTAAGACCCCGAAGTATTCCGGTAAGGCGGATTGGGAAGCTTTTCATGCTCAGTTTGAACTGTTAGCTCATTTTAGGGGGTGGTCGGATGAAGAAAGGGCACTGCAGTTGGCTTTATGCCTCACGGATGAAGCTCTGTCCTGTTTGATATTGATTAGCCCCGAGGACAGGCATGATTATGGTGCTCTAGTGGGAGCACTGAGGAGGCGCTATGGACAGTGTGTACAGCCCGGGCTACTGCGCTCCGAACTGAGGAATAGACGCAGGCAGCCTGGAGAGCCTCTACGGGTGCTAGCTAATGACATTGAGAGCCTCTCTCGGCGGGCATATGCTCACATGCCCCCCTCCGTGCAGAGCGAGCTAGCACGGGACCAGTTCATACAGGCGCTCTCCCCTACGGAGCTGCGCATACAGACCCAGCTGGCTCATCCTGAGTCATTGCAGACAGCCTTGGAGATGGCTTTGGAGAGGGAGCTGGTGTGGGCTGGGGCTTCAGCTGGGGCTTTGGTGGGGGTGCAGGGAGACACACCCTCTGTGCGAGCTGGGGGCAGAGCAGCCCGGAGCCGGAAAAGCCTGCTTGGGTGGCCGAACTGACAGAACTCATTCGGGCTGTGTCGCTACAGGCGGCACGAAACACAAGCCCTGGTCCCAGGGTCTGCTGGGGTTGTGGCCAGCCAGGCCATCTGCGCCGAGATTGCCCCATGTCCCCCAGAGCTCAGGGAAACGGCTCGGGGTCCGCATAGACCGGGTAGTGCGGACCCCTGGCTTTCTATCCCAACCACCATCATCTTCAGGAGGAGCCCACCGGCACAGACGGGGAAGCAAGGCTCCACTTCCCCCAGAAGCAGACGAGGGTAAGCGGAGGGAGCCTGTTGTTGTGGTGGGCCGGACCTGTGTTGGGGACTTTTGTCATGTCCCTGTCACTGTGGAGGGGGTGCCCTGCTCCGCCCTGGTGGACACTGGGTCCACAGTAACCCTGGTGAGGCCAGATATTGTGCCAGGTTGGACTCAGTGTGAGCCTACAACTGTGCAGCTCCGCACAGTCACAGGGGAGCTGGCACCCATGAAAGGGAAGGGAATAATGACTCTGACAGTAGGGGGCAGGACTGTGCGTCATCCTGTGTGGGTGGCGGCTGTGCAGGACCCTTGTATCCTGGGGTTGGACTTTCTTAGGAGCACAGGCTGCCAGTTAGACCTAAATAGGGGCACACTGAGCTTCCAGGGAGGGACGGAAGTCACCATGGCCCCCTAATGTCACATTCACTCAACCCAACAAACCCTTTACTCCAACAGTTAAAGCAGCAGAGACTCATGGCTGCGCCCCCTCCCCCACAGCTGTGTGTGACTTTTCCCCAGTCCCCCTGTCACCTACGGCGGTGTGTTACATTCCCCCAGCTACCTCCATGACACAGCCCTCTGTGAGCCCGGGCCGCACCCCCCCAGCCCAGCTACCCCAGATGGGAGAGGAGAGGACACTGTCTGCAGTGAGGGAGATATGGGGGAGGAACTGTGTTGGTCTTGACCCTGAGCAGCAGGAACGGTTGTGGCAGTTGCTGTTTGAATTCAGAGACAGCTTTGCGTTGAGTGAGGAAGATCTGGTGCAGCATGAGATCGACACAGGTGATGCTCGACCCATCAAGATGCGTCCCCGCCGTATCCCGCTGGCACGCCAGGAGGCGGCAGACAAGGCTGTGTTGGAGATGCAGCGGGCAGACTTCATTGAGCCCTCAGACAGCCCCTGGGCGGCGCCAGTCGTCATGGTTCCGAAGAAGGGGGGCAAGCTGAGGTTCTGTGCGGACTACAGGCGGCTGAATGAGGTAACCAGGAAGGACTCATACCCCATACCACGTATCGATGAGTCGCTGGACCTGGTTAGGGGGTCCTCCTGGTTCTCCTCACTAGACCTCCGCAGCGGCTACTGGCAGGTGCCCCTCTCCCCAGAGGCCAGAGCCAAAACTGCGTTCTCCACTAACAGAGGACACTGGCAGTTCAAGGTCCTGTGCTTTGGCCTGTGCAACGCTCCAGCTACTTTTGAGCGTTTGATGGACAGGGTGCTGGATGGCATCCCCCGACAGCAGTGTCTGGTATACCTCGATGACATCCTGGCCCATGGCAGCTCCTTCCAGTCAGCCCTGGGGGCGCTACGGCGTGTGCTGGAGAGGGTGGCTGCCGCAGGTCTGAAGCTCCACCCCGAGAAGTGCCACTTCATGAGGAGAGAGGTGTCCTTCTTGGGCCACCGAGTGGGGAAGGAGGGGATCAGCACCATGGAGGACAAGGTAGGGGCTGTCAGAGACTGGCCCACCCCCACCGACCAGCGTCAGCTGAAGAGCTTCCTGGGCCTGGCCTCATACTACAGGAGGTTTGTACGGGGCTTCTCAAGCGTTGCTGCTCCACTGAACCGCCTGCTGCCGAAGGACAAGGCTTTCACTTGGACAGTGGAGTGTGAGGAGGCGTTCAACACCCTCAAACGTGCACTGATCGAGGCCCCCGTGCTCGCCCCCCCTGACCTCACCTTGCCCTTTATCCTGGACACAGACGCGAGCAATGTGGGCATGGGTGGGGTGCTGGCCCAGGTGGGGCCAGAGGGGGAGAGAGAGGTGGCGTACTTCAGCAAAACATTTGACAAACATGAGCGCCGCTACTGTGTCACCCGGCGGGAGCTCTTGGCTGTTGTGGCTTCCGTCAAACACTTCAAGTACTACCTGGGTGGTCTGCCCTTTACTGTAAGGACTGACCACTCTGCTCTCCAGTGGCTCATGTCTTTCAGAGAGCCAGAGGGGCAGGTGGCACGCTGGTTGGAGGAGCTTCAGCCGTATGACTTCACGGTGGTGCACAGGGCAGGGGCACGCCACTCCAACGCCGACGCCATGTCCCGTCGGCCCTGTACTGCAGACGGCTGCCGCCACTGTGAACGGAGAGAGGGACGGGAGAGAGAGCTGCGGGCAGAGGAGGGTGTCTGTGCCACAGTGTGTCGGGCGAGCGGGCCTGTCTGCTGTGAGCTGCAGACTGTCGACGTGGCTGAATGGCGGCAGCAGCAGGGACGGGACACAGACCTACAGCCAGTGCTACAGTGGGTAGAGGCGCAGGTGAGGCCACCATGGGAAGAGGTGACAGCGCTCTCACTCGCGACCAAAGGGTTGTGGTCGAAGTTTGAGAGACTGCGGCTGGCTGATGGCGTGCTACAGCGGGCATGGAAGGAGTCAGCTACGGGAGAGGAGAGGTGGCAGGTGGTGGTCCCAAAAGCATTGCGGGAGGCTGTGCTCCAGAGTACTCATGGGGGTGGGGACTGGACACTTTGGGGTCACAAAAACACTGCGCCGTCTCCGTCAGGGCTTCTACTGGGGGCAGCACAAGAGGGATGTGGAGGACTTTTGTCGCCGCTGTGACAACTGCACAGCGAGAAAGGGCCCCCAGGCCGCTCTCATGCTCAGCTCCAACAGTTCCCAGTGGGGGCTCCCATGGAGAGGGTGGGAGTGGATGTAGTTGGGCCGTTCCCCACCACAGACAGTGGAAACCGCTGGGTGCTCACGGCCATGGACTATTTCACAAAATGGCCCGAGGCCTATGCTCTGCCTGACCAGGAGGCAGAGACCATCGTCGACGCCTGACAGCGGGGATGTTCAGCAGGTTTGGAGCTGCAGAGTCCATCCACAGCGACCAAGGCAGAAACTTTGAGTCCCGTGTGTTCGCCACCATGTGTGAGAGGCTGGGTATGCACAAGACCCGCACTACTCCTCTCCATCCTCAAAGTGATGGCCTTGTGGAGCGCTTCAACAAAACGCTTGGACAGCAGCTGGCCATCGTCTCTTCCAAACACCAGCGTGACTGGGACAAGCACCTGCCTATGGTCCTCATGGCATGCCGCTCCGCTGTCCAAGACTCCACCTCCTGCACGCCTGCCCTCCTCATGCTGGGGAGAGAGATCCGCACCCCTGCGGAGATGGCGTTTGGTCGGCCCCTGGATAGCCCTCATGTTCCTCCGGGGCCGGAGTATGCCCGGAGACTCCAGGACCGCCTGGAGACAGCCCACACCTTCGCCAGAGAGCAGCTGGTGAATGCAGGTGTGAGGCAGAAAAGGAACTATGACGTGCACACCCGGGAAGGCACTTTGTGGCTGGGGAGCTGGTCTGGGTCTACAGCCCCTAAGGAAAAAGGCAGATGCCCCAAGTTGGACAGTCACTGGGTGGGACCCTGCAGTGTCCTGGAGAGGGTAGGGGAGGTTGTGTACCGGTGCAGCTTCCTCCCAGGGGGAGAAAGGTGGCACTGCACCGGGACAGGTTAGCCCCATACAGAGGGGCCTCTTCTCCCCAAACCCCAGGAACCCCCACAATTCCCCTCTCTGGCAATGACATTCTCCAGGCACCCACCCTCAGGTGCCACAGACAAGGCTCCAGACAGCCCACTCCCCTGTCTCCCCCTGTGTCACCGCGTGGTTCCCCAGAACCACGGACTGTATTACCCGTTCCCGCTTCCTTGTCCCCCATATCCCTGCCTTCATCCCGGGTTCCCAGAGGGGCACTCTGCGACCATCACGGCCACGCAGGCAAAGGAGACCTCCGGGTCGCTTCAGAGACTTTGTTTGTTCCCTCGGGGACGAGGGACTTTGTGGTGGGGGGGCTGTGTAGCGACCCGCACAGACAGCTGTGTGTTATGTGCTAGGCTAGGAGGTGGTTGTGTTGTACTGACCAGTACCCGGTGTTCGCGGGGTCCGACATGTCAATCAACCTGCTATCTGCCAATCACGGGAATGCCTGGAATGTTCTGATGCCGGGCATCCTGGTGGTTGGCGGAGTGGCGTGGAGGGGGGGTTGGGCATTGGAAGTTAAGACCAGGTTCAGCCTTTGTTCTCTCTCTCTTACATCTGGGCTTCACAAGAGAAGGTCACGGTTGGATTGTGGGTTATCTATTTGGCGTGTGCTACGGCCCAAACAGTAGCCTGTGTAAAGTTGGTTCAATAAACCGTCAATTCGCAAGCTCAGGCCTCTGTCTGGACAATTGTTCATTTATGATCTAGTCAGGTCATTACAGTATGATCACGTTTTATTTGACGTTACAGACAAACTAGGATCAACAATAGCAGCCTGCCTCTGACTTCATCAGAAACTTGCCTATACTAGTGTATACATTTTTGAAAACTTTTACTTACCTACATTCCTAAAGAAAATCATGTACTTTTTACTCCATACATTTTCCCTTGTTAGGAAAACGGTCCAATTCACACAGGTATCAGGAGAACACCTGGTCATCCCTGCTGCCTCTGATCTAGCAGACTCACTGAACACAAATGCACATTTTGTCAATTATGTTGTCAATTATGTTGGAGTGTGCCCCTGGCTATCCGCAAATGTTAAAAACAAGAACATTTTGCCATCTGCTCTGCTTAATATAAGGAATTTGAAATTATTTAAATGTTTGATATTTGAGTATATTTAAAACCAAATACTTTTAGATGTTTATTCAAGTAGCATTACTGGGTGACTTTACTTTTTACTTGAGTCATTTTCTATTAAGGATCTTTACTTGAATCAAGTGTGACAACTGGGGACGTTTTCCACAACGGATCACTATAATGCCAACCAACCTCTTTTGACCTCGAGGAGTTTCCACAACGGATCACTATAATGCCAACCAACCTCTTTTGACCTCGAGGAGTTTCCACAACGGATCACTATAATGCCAACCAACCTCTTTTGACCTCGAGGAGTTTATTAATGTAATGCTTTAATATTGCCATTGTACTACAGTAACACACCATTACTAAAGATGGGACCATATGATACATTGTTAGTACCATTTATAATAATTGACTTTATAAATGCATTACTTTCCATGATCCACATCTATACCATGGTAGACTTTATAAATGCAGCTCAAAACCACAGTACATTTCCATGATCCACATCTATACCATGGTATAACTGATGCACTACCATGGTGATATTTAGGGACCAATGGCAGCATCATGGTAGTACCATCATGTTTCAAGGCTAAAACCATTGGTACATTTCCATGATCCACATCTATACCATGGTATAACTGATGCACTACCATGGTGATATTTAGGGACCAATGGCAGCATCATGGTAGTACCATCATGTTTTTAGGGACAATGGCAGCAGGCTAAAACCATTGGTACATTTCCATGATCCACATCTATACCATGGTATAACTGATGCACTACCATGGTGATATTTAGGGACCAATGGCAGCATCATGGTAGTACCATCATGTTTCAAGGCTAAAACCATTGGTACATTTCCATGATCCACATCTATACCATGGTATAACTGATGCACTACCATGGTGATATTTAGGGACCAATGGCAGCATCATGGTAGTACCATCATGTTTCAAGGCTAAAACCATTGGTACATTTCCATGATCCACATCTATACCATGGTATAACTGATGCACTACCATGGTGATATTTAGGGACCAATGGCAGCATCATGGTAGTACCATCATGTTTCAAGGCTAAAACCATTGGTACATTTCCATGATTCAGACTATACCATGGTATCAGTGAAAGTACCATGGTACATTTTTGTAAGGGGTTCCTGTTTCAGTCATGTGAAACCATTGGTACATTTCCATGATTCAGACTATACCATGGAGTGGTTAGAAGCGTTGGAACAGTAACCGAAGAGGTTGCCGGATCGAATCCCTGAGCTGACAAGGTAAAAAAAAAATCGGTTGTTCTGCCCCTGAACAAGGCAGTTAACCCACTGTTCCTAGGCTGTCATTGAAAATAAGAAAATAAGAATTTGTTCTTAACTGACTTGCCTAGTTAAATAAAGGTAAAATAAATAAATGTCTTTGGTCACATTCGCATGGGTCATACAAAACCAGTTTAATGATTGGTTGATGACAGATCCTCCTACAATGCAGGCGGTGGCTGCAGGATGAAGTTGGTCAAGAGAAACTCGCAGTCAAAACTTCACTTTAAATCACATGTTGTTTTTTTGGGTCAATTTCACACATTTGACATGTAGGAGCAAGTGATAACAGTGATCTGTGATCTGCTGGAACGCATCCAGTGGGAGTCGATTGGGTTCTAGCTCAAAAGCCCAACATTAGCATTGAATATCATGAAGAAGTACAACAGTACATTTTTTTCCCCCGAAGACTTTGAGATATTCTTTGTAATATGGTTTATCTTTAGTCACATTGTGTTGAATACTATCTATGAAAACAGGCAGGTTTGTCCACTATTGCTGCCAGCCCTAGAATTTCCCAGCAGCATTATAATGCTCCCTAAAGAAATCCATGCCTTGCAGCTGAAGTGTCCGTTGTGCCTTTTGGGAGGAATATAATAGTTATAATTCCCTTCTCCCAGCTGCCAATCGCCGTGCTACTCACTCACACGGCTGTCAGTTATCTCAATTCTTATTAGTCCATGCCTGTCATGTGATCAGGTCCTTCTCACAAGCATCTCGGCACTGAAGTAGACTACAAGTGAAGACAGACTCATCTCAGTGGGCTACAAGGGAAGACAGACTCATCTCAGTGGGCTTACAAGTGAAGACAGACATCGTGGAATCAACGCCGCCCGTCGTTCTTATCCAATTCCAAGGTGCATATTGAGGATGTTCAAATCGTTTCCATATTTCTTTTCCGTCAGCCAACCAGATCAGTAGGCCTGAGGAACAGCAAAAGCACTAGCCTATGTGGACATACCATCCCCCGTAGTATAAAAGTTCACCTATTCTTATTGGTCATCTTGTCCTTCTCTGCGAGAAATACATTTTCTCAAAACAGACTCTGGTGCGGTTTTGGAAGCGTCAGATCACAAATGAATGCAGCCACTGTACATAAAAACAATCTTTTAAAAAGCAATGAGGCTGATGCAAAAGAATCAGAATGTTTAGCTTAAAATGTTGATCAACTATTAGGTTATTTCTTCACATGATAAAAACACAGCAATTTATTTTACCTTTATTTTACTAGGCAAGTCAGTTAAGAACAAATTCTTATTTTCAATGACGGCCTAGTGGGTTAACTGCCTGTTCAGGGGCAGAACAACAGATTTGTACCTTGTCAGCTCGGGGATTCGAACTTTCAACCTTTCGGTTACTAGTCCAACGCTCTAACCACTAGGCTACCCTGCCTTCTGCCCACAAGGCAGAAGGCTATATGCACAAATGTTCCAAAATGGCAATTTGTGGGAATACACTGTTTTGTCAAAAGCGCATCAGAAATGTAAGCGGTTTCATTTGACAAAAATATCCTTCAGAAATTGCCACTAAATTCCAGGCCTGATTGCTGCGTTCACGTGCTTGTCGGAACGCAGGAAATGTTCGACTTGCTATCTGGTTGAACGTGGCACGTGCATATCTACAACCAGATATCAAGTTGGACATTTTTAGAACGTGGCATCATACCCTGACTGTGAAAAGGGATTGCGTGGCGATTATCTTAGCAACCGTGTGACGGAGATATGTGTAATGTTTACTGTTAATTTTTATTGTTTATTTCACTTTATATATTATCTACCTCACTTGCTTTGGCAATGTTAACACATGTTTCCCATGCCAATAAAGCCCCTTGAATTGAATTGATATGCCTTCTGCCATTTATTGACCATGGGATTCCTATCTCCTCCTTTCTCTAATATCTCTGGTTGTGGGATTCCTATCTCCTCCTTTCTCTAATATCTCCTCCTTTCTCTAATATCTCTGGTTGTGGGATTCCTATCTTTTCCTTTCTCTAATATCTCTGGTCGTGGGATTCCTATCTTTTCCTTTCTCTAATATCTCTGGTCGTGGGATTCCTATCTTCTCCTTTCTCTAATATCTCTGGTTGTGGGATTCCTATCTTTTCCTTTCTCTAATATCTCTGGTCGTGGGATTCCTATCTTTTCCTTTCTCTAA
>NW_027039421.1:0-22500 GCF_034236695.1 Oncorhynchus nerka | reverse complement strand
GGCCAGTATTACAGAGGCCAGTATTACTGAGGCCAGTATTACCGAGGCCAGTATTACAGAGGCCAGTATTACAGAGGCCAGTATTACAGAGGCCAGTATTACAGAGGCCAGTATTACAGAGGCCAGTATTACAGAGGCCAGTATTACAGAGGCCAGTATTACAGAGGCCAGTATTACAGAGGCCAGTATTAGAGGCCAGTATTACCGAGGCCAGTATTACAGAGGCCAGTATTACCGAGGCCAGTATTACTGAGCCAAGTATTACCGAGGCCAGTATTACCGAGGCCAGTATTACCGAGGCCAGTATTACAGAGGCCAGTATTACAGAGGCCAGTATTACCGAGGCCAGTGTTACCTGCCTAAAGGCCAGTATGGTGGAGGAGGCCAGTGTTATCAGGCCAGTTTACAGAGGCCAGTATTACCGAGGCCAGTATTACCGAGGCCAGCCCAGAGGCCAGCATTACCCTAGAGGCCAGGATTGACCAGAGCCCAGTGTCAACCCTTTCCCCTTGAGTCCTACTATTGACCAGAGCCTAAACCATTCCCATATGGTGGAGGACTATTGATCACAGTTTGAGCCCTATGGCAACCCTTTCCCCTATATAGTGCACTACTATTGACCAGAGCCCTATGGCAACCCTTTCCCCTATATAGTGCACTACTATTGACCAGAGCCCTATGGCAACCCTTTCCCCTATATAGTGCACTACTATTGACCAGAGCCCTATGGCAACCCTTTCCCCTATATAGTGCACTACTATTGACCAGAGCCCTTTTTCAAAAGTAGTGCACTATTAAAGAGAATAGGGCACCACTAAGAACGTAACCAATGAGTCATTCTATCATAAGGACTGAGTCCCTGGGATGACATAAAGAAGACATCCTAGGTCAGTACGTGCTAACAACACATTTGGTACGCGACCGTGAGCCCATACAACCATTCATTGAGCCCATACAACCATTCATTGAGCCCATACAACCATTCATTGAGCCCATACAACCATTCAGCCCATACAACCATTCATTGAGCCCATACAACCATTCATTGAGCCCATACAACCATTCATTGAGCCCATACAACCATTCATTGAGCCCATACAACCATTCATTCCTATTTGAGTTAAACCACAACGGTTTATTTTTGATCGACAGTATACAGGACAATGACCATTCAGGGTATATGAAGTCAACTCTGTCACACTGTCCTAATAGCAAACAGCGCTCCATTCCCTACCACGTTACTATGGAAACCCTGGGACTACCGTAAAGGCACATTCAAGTATTTTTGGGGGGGGTTTAAAAGCAACAGAGTAAAGATACAACCACATCATATTGTCACCTTGCTTTCTTTGAACAGCATTCATTTCCTTCACCTTGGACTGGCAGGTGCTTTGACCGCTGGGCATCAGCCATCAGTCAGCCAGCCAGTCAGCCATCCAGTCAGCCAGCCAGTCAGCCAGTCAGCCACAGCATCCAGTCAGCCATCCAGTCAGCCATCCAGTCAGCCAGCCAGCCAGTCAGCCATCCAGCCAGCCAGCCAGTCAGTCAGCCAGCCAGTCAGTCAGCCAGTCAGCCATCCAGTCAGCCATCCAGTCAGCCAGCCAGTCAGCCATCCAGCCAGCCAGCCAGTCAGCCATCCAGCCAGCCAGCCAGTCAGCCATCCAGTCCAGCCAGTCAGTCAGTCAGCCAGCCAGCCAGCCAGTCAGCCATCCAGTCAGCCAGCCAGCCAGCCAGTCAGCCATCCAGCCAGTCAGTCAGCCAGCCAGCCAGCCAGCCAGTCAGCCATCCAGTCAGCCAGCCAGTCAGTCCAGCCAGCCAGCCAGTCAGCTAGCAGTCAGCCAGCCAGCCAGCCAGTCAGCCATCCAGTCAGTCAGTCAGCCATCCAGTCATCCAGCCAGTCAGCCAGTCAGTCAGCCATCCAGTCAGCCAGCCAGCCAGCCAGTCAGTCAGTCAGTCAGTCAGTCAGCCATCCAGTCATCCAGCCAGTCAGCCAGTCATCCAGCCATCCAGTCAGCCAGCATCAGATGAATAATACTAGAACTAAATAAAATAAACTCAGGTTAGCAAAGCTTGTCGTATCAGATATAACCACATAAGCAGACTTTGCACAAGCTAGCTAGCTGAGAAGTCCACCAGGAGAGACATCCTGGATCAGCTGCCAGTAGAACGTAACCCAGTGGGTTGGTAGGTAGAGACCAGACTAACGGACCAGGGGGAACCCGCTGTATGGACCCGGTACACAACAACGTGGGTTGGTAGGTAGAGACCAGACTAACGGACCAGGGGGAACCCGCTGTATGGACCCGGTACACAACAACGTGGGTTGGTAGGTAGAGACCAGACTAACGGACCAGGGGGAACCCGCTGTATGGACCCGGTACACAACAACGTGGGTTGGTAGGTAGAGACCAGACTAACGGACCAGGGGGAACCCGCTGTATGGACTCAGTACACAACAACGTGGGTTGGTAGGTAGAGACCAGACTAACGGACCAGGGGGAACCCGCTGTATGGACTCAGTACACAACAACGTGGGTTGGTAGGTAGAGACCAGACTAACGGACCAGGGGAACCCGCTGTATGGACCCAGTACACAACAACGTGGGTTGGTAGGTAGAGACCAGACTAACGGACCAGGGGAACCCGCTGTATGGACCCGGTACACAACAACGTGGGTTGGTAGGTAGAGACCAGACTAACGGACCAGGGGAACCCGCTGTATGGACCCGGTACACAACAACGTGGGTTGGTAGGTAGAGACCAGACTAACGGACCAGGGGGAACCCGCTGTATGGACCCGGTACACAACAACGTGGGTTGGTAGGTAGAGACCAGACTAACGGACCAGGGGGAACCCGCTGTATGGACCCGGTACACAGCAACGTGGGTTGGTAGGTAGAGACCAGACTAACGGACCAGGGGAACCCGCTGTATGGACCCGGTTACACAACAACGTGGGTTGGTAGGTAGAGACTAACGGACCAGACCCGCTATGGACCCGGACACAACAACGGGGGAACCAGACTAACGGACCAGGGGGAACCCGCTGTATGGACCCGGTACACAACAACGTGGGTTGGTAGGTAGAGACCAGACTAACGGACCAGGGGGAACCCGCTGTATGGACCCGGTACACAACAACGTGGGTTGGTAGGTAGAGACCAGACTAACGGACCAGGGGGAACCCGCTGTATGGACCCGGTACACAACAACGTGGGTTGGTAGGTAGAGACCAGACTAACGGACCAGGGGGAACCCGCTGTATGGACCCGGTACACAACAACATCTCACCTTTTGATCTGTTTCATATTTTAAAGTAAATGAATTAATTAATTTATGTTGAACCATCTATAGGACAGACCAAACTCTGTCCGGTCCGGGCCCTGTTGAACCATTTATAGAGCAGACCAAACTCGGCCTGGTCCGGGCCCTGCTGACCGTTCAGACCAAACTCTGCCCGGTCCGGGCCCTGCTGACCGTTCAGACCAAACTCTGCCCGGTCCGGGCCCTGCTGACCGTTCAGACCAAACTCTGCCCGGTCCGGGCCCTGCTGACCGTTCAGACCAAACTCTGCCTGGTCCGGGCCCTGCTGACTGCTGACTGGTCCGGGCCCTGCTGACTGGTCCGGGCCCTGCTGACTGGTCCGGGCCCGGCTGACTGGTCCGGGCCCTGCTGACTGGTCCGGGCCCTGCTGACACAACGGAACAACCGTGTCTGGTCAGCAACACATGTCAAACCACCATCAGCATTATGAAGAACAAAGTATGTTGTTTTGGTTAGAGAACAGTTCTACTGTTGACCCTGACCTCTATGTTCCTGTGTGCTCTATGAGAGGATCCCCCCCCAAAAAGAGGTGAAACCCAGCCTTTGAAGTGCTTCCTGTCAAATACGTACATCGATCATATCAATGAAACAATCGGACCTTTTAACATGAAATAAAAAGAATGAACGGAAGAAAAAGTAAAAAGGTCAAGATGTTGTTGTTTTGTACTGAGCCTTTTGCACATGATGGCTGTTGCTGCCGCATAGGGGGGGGTTTCAGACAGTACATTCATCAGGTGCATAGGGGGGGGGTTTCAGACAGTACATTCATCAGGTGCATAGGGGGGGGTTTCAGACAGTACATTCATCAGGTGCATAGGGGGGTTTCAGACAGTACATTCATCAGGTGCATAGGGGGTTTCAGACAGTACATTCATCAGGTCATCATTCATCAGGTGCATAGGGGGGGGGGTTTCAGACAGTACATTCATCAGGTGCTGCCAACTGGAGCACCAACAGCCTGAGGCAAGATGTTACCACCAAGATCTTTAAACAGGAACCAAAATATACACCGGGACGGTTTGATCTAGTGCTCTGACCGTTCCACCAGGGTTGAGTTCAACACCATTTCAATTCAGAAAGTAAAACTAAATTCAAAATTTTAAATTATTTTTTTAAAAGCTTGAAGAGAATTGAAATTTGAAATTTCAGTGTACTTCCTGAATTGACAGGAATCAAAAATGGAATTGACCCCAATCTTGGTTTTGACATGTAGAAATAAATACCCCTGTTATGCACAAACAGACCATGAGACTGTATCTTACAGAGAGTGAGGGAGGGCACCGTGTCCCAGGTACTGGTGCTAAAAAGACGAGTCAGAGAGGGAGGGGGTCACTGGGAGAAGAGTCAAACCACCACTAGCCCCAGGGCCATGGCAGCTCTGACAGAGGGAGGGGTATCACTGGGAGAAGAGTCAAACCACCACTAGCCCCAGGGCCATGGCAGCTCTGACAGAGGGAGGGGGTATCACTGGGAGAAGAGCCAAACCACCACTAGCCCCAGGGCCATGGCAGCTCTGACAGAGGGAGGGAAATCACTGGGAGAAGAGCCAAACCACCACTAGCCCCAGGGCCACGGCAGCTCTGACAGAGGGAGGGGGTATCACTGGGAGAAGAGCCAAACCACCACTAGCCCCAGGGCCACGGCAGCTCTGACAGAGGAGGGGTATCACTGGGAGAAGAGCCAAACCACCACTGGGGCAGCTCTGACAGAGGGAGGGGAAATCACTGGGAGAAGAGCCAAACCACCACTAGCCCCAGGGCCACGGCAGCTCTGACAGAGGGAGGGGGTATCACTGGGAGAAGAGCCAAACCACCACTGCCCCAGGGCAGGCTCTGACAGAGGGAGGGGGTATCACTGGGAGAAGAGCCAAACCACCACTAGCCCCAGGGCCACGGCAGCTCTGACAGAGGGAGGGGGTATCACTGGGAGAAGAGCCAAACCACCACTAGCCCCAGGGCCACGGCAGCTCCAGCCCCCATGTTGAGCAGGACAGGCCTCCAGTACAGCCAGCGTTCTCTCTGCCTCTCTGTGTTCGTCAGTCTCTGTTTCATCAGGTGAAGCTTCTGGGCCGTGCAGGCGATACGCTCCTCCCGGTGTCTCTTCCTCAGACTGGAATAAGATGATAAGATGAGGGTTTCATTACATGGTTAGAGACGTCTGGAATGGTCCTAATTGAATGCCATCTATACATGTGAGTCTGGGGGGGTCCTAATTGAATGCCATCTATACATGTGAGTCTGGGGGGGGTCCTAATTGAATGCAGTCTATACATGTGAGTCTGGGGGTCCTAATTGAATGCCATCTATACATGTGTCTGGGGGTCCTAATTGAATGTCATCTAAACCTGTGAGTCTGGGGGGGGTTCCTAATTGAATGCCATCTATACATGTGAGTCTGGAGGGGGGTCCTAATTTAATGCCATCTATACATGTGAGTCTGGAGGGGGTCCTAATTGAATGCAGTCTATACATGTGAGTCTGGGGAGGTCCTAATTGAATGCCATCTATACATGTGAGTCTGGGGGGGGGTCCTAATTGAATGCAGTCTATACATGTGAGTCTGGGGGTCATAATTGAATGCCATCTAAACATGTGAGTCTGGAGGGGGGGTCCTAATTGAATGCCATCTATACATGTGAGTCTGGAGGGGGGGGTCCTAATTGAATGCCATCTAAACATGTGAGTCTGGGGGTCCTAATTGAATGCCATCTATACATGTGAGTCTGGAGGGGGGTCCTAATTGAATGCCATCTATACATGTGAGTCTGGAGGGGGGGTCCTAATTGAATGCCATCTAAACATGTGAGTCTGGAGGGGGGGGTCCTAATTGAATGCCATCTAAACCTGTGAGTCTGGAGGGGGGTCCTAATTGAATGCCATCTATACATGTGCGTCTGGAGGGGGTCCTAATTGAATGCCATCTATACATGTGAGTCTGGGGGGTTCTAATTGAATGCCATCTAAACATGTGAGTCTGGGGGGGTCCTAATTGAATGCCATCTATACATGTGAGTCTGGAGGGGGTCCTAATTGAATGCCATCTATACATGTGAGTCTGGAGGGGGGGGGTCCTAATTGACTGCCATCTATACATGTGAGTCTGGGGGGGTCCTAATTGAATGCCATCTAAACATGAGAGTCTGGAGGGGGGGGGGGGTCCTAATTGAATGCCATCTATACATGCGAGTCTGGAAGGGTCTAAACAGTCTGCCCAGCACTGAAGGCCCACAGCCAGCTTCAGTAGGAGGAGGTAAGCAGACAATAGAGGGAAGCAGTAGAGAGGAATACACCTGGAGGTGTACTGACCTTGGCACCTCCGCCAGGTCCTTCTCTGAGCTGTCTGTCCGTCTCCTGATGTCCGGTCCTCTGGACAACGCCACAGGCTCAGGCTCCACACAGGGCAGTGGCTGGCCGTTGGGCTTTTCTGAGGGCCGACTGGGGGGGGGGCGTCTAAAGGCCGTGGTGGGGGTAGAGGGACGGGGGGCGGGGGTGGCTAAAGGCCGTGGTGGGGGTAGAGGGGACGGGGGGGCGGGGGTGTCTAAAGGCCGTGGCGGGGGGTAGAGGGGGCGGGGTTGTCTAAAGGTCGTGGCGGGGGTAGAGGAGACGGGGGGCAACTAAAGGCTGTGGTGGGGGTAGAGGGGGCGGGGTTGTCTAAAGGTCGTGGTGGGGGTAGAGGGGGCGGGGGTGTCAGAGAGCCACCTGGGAGGGGGGCAGGCGGTGAATCACATACTGTCGCTCTGTCCTCTCTGGACAGCTCTCTCTTCTGGCTCTGTACAGACAGACAGGACAGTAGTTAATGACCAACAGACAGACAGACAGGACCTGCAACCTTTTTCGTTACTGACCAACGCTCTACAGACTAGGACTAATGACCCCCAGACATGACCCTGTAGTGTACAACCCCAAATATTTTCACGGTGACACAGGACTCATCCCTCTAACCACTTACAGTGCTACCTGTGCCAGCCCCAGATGCTCTTGGATCCTCCAGCCCCCTAATATTTTAGGGTGACACAGGACTCATCCCTTACACTAGTTACAGAGCAGTCTACCTGTGCAGAGCAGTCTCCCATGATGCTCTTGGATCCCTCCAGCTAGCTAGGTGTGTGGTTAGGGTTAGCGGTGTTTACCTGTACAGAGCAGTCTCCCTACCTGTGCAGAGCAGTCTCCCATGATGCTCTTGGCTCCCTCCAGCTAGCTAGGTGTGTGGTTAGGGTTAGCGGTGTTTACCTGTGCAGAGCAGTCTCCCATGATGCTCTTGGATCCCTCCAGCTAACTAGGTGTGTGGTTAGGGTTAGCGGTGTTTACCTGTGCAGAGCAGTCTCCCATGATGCTCTTGGCTCCCTCCAGGACAGCCCTGTAGGAGAAACGTAGCTGGTCAGGAGTCTGGATCAGACCCATCCGGTACTCCCTCATGTCCAGCAGAACTCTCAGAATGTCCACTGACGACGAGTCCTTCCTCTTGTCCATCTGGACAGGAGAGAGAGAGAATGACTTCACCCACAACACCAGGGACAAGACCGGCTGGTCTACATAATGCCGAACAGTACATTTAGCCTGGAGACACAGCACATCTGTAAATAGCCCACCCAACTACCTCATCCCCATATTCTTATTTATTTTTTGCTCCTTTTGCACTCCAGTATCTCTACTTGCACATCATCATCCTCTCTTCTCCAGACCATCTCCAGTATTTCTCCCTTACCTCATTTCTGCTCATCAACTCATCCCTGACCTCTACGTCCCTCCCATCTTCAAGAGAGCAGAGTTGCACCTCTTCTGAAAAAAACCTGCACTCGATCCCTCCGATGTCAACAACTACAGACCAGTATCCCTTCTTTCTTTTCTCTCCAAAACTCTTGAACGTGCCTCCTTGGCCAGCTCTCCCGCTATCTTCTCAGAATGACCTTCTTGATCCAAATCAGTCAGGTTTCAAGACTAGTCATTCAACTGAGACTGCTCTTCTCTGTATTAAGGCGCTCCGCACTGCTAAAGCTAACTCTCTCCCTCTGCTCTCATCCTTCTAGACCTATCGGCTATATTCGATACTGTGAACCATCAGATCCTCCTCTCCACCCTCTCCGAGTTGGGCATCTCCGGCGTTAGGGTTATATGTTGGATTGCGTCCTACCTGACAGGTCGCTCCTACCAGGTGGCGTGGTTAAATAGAACTTAGGGGTTCCCTCACCACGTGCTACCACTGGTGTCCCCCAAAGGGTTGTTATATCTCCTATTCTCGCTATACACCAAGTCACTTGGCTCTGTCATAACCTACATGGTCTAAATATCATTGCTAGCAGACGTTACACAATTAATCTTCTAAATTCCCCTTAAATAAAGGTGGCGAATAAAATCTCTACATGTCTGGCAGACATATCAGTGTGGATGACGGATCATCACCTCAAGCTGAACCTCGGCAAGACGGAATCTGCTCTTCCTAAATAAAGGACTGCCCGTTCCATGATCTCGCCATCACGGTTGACAAGTCCATTGTGTCCTGGTTCCCAGAGCGCTAAGAACTTGGCGTGATCCTGGACAACACCCAATCGTTCTCAAATAACATCAAGGTTGGCCCGTTCCTGTAGGTTCATGCTCTACAACATCCTCAGATGTATATATACCCTGCCTCACACAGGAAGCTGGATAACCTCAGGTCCTAATCCAGGCACTTGTCATCTCCCGTCTGGATTACTGCAACTCGCTGCTGGCTGGGCTCCCTGCCTGTGCCATTAAACCCCTACAACTATGTATCCAGAACGCCGCAGCCCGTCTGGTGTTCAACCTTCCCAAGTTCTGGTTAAATAAACGTCACCCCGCTAACCTCCGCTCTCTCCACTGGCTTCCAGTTGAAGGCTCGCATCCGCTATAAGACCATGGTGCTTGCCTACGGAGCTGTGAGGGGAATACCTCACTACCTCCAGGCTCTGATCAGGCCCTACACCCAAACAAGGGCACTGCGTTCATCCACCTCTGGCCTGCTCTGCTCCCTACCACTGAGGAAGTACAGTTCCCGCTCAGCCCAGTCAAAACTGTTCGCTGCTCTGGCCCCCCTATGGTGGAACAAACTCCCTCACGGACGCCAGGACAGCGGAGTCAATCACCACCTTCCGGAGACACCTGAAACCCCACCTCTTTAAGGAATACCTAGGATAGGATAAAGTAATCCTTCTCCCCTCCCCCCCTTAAAAGACCTAGATGCACTATTGTGAAGTGGCTGTTCCACTGGATGTCATAAGGTGAAAGCACCAATTTGTAAGTCGCTCTGGATAAGAGCGTCTGCTAAATGACTTAAATGTAAATGTAATCATCTGCACATCCATCACTCCAGTATCTCTACCTGCACATCATCATCTGCACATCCATCACTCCAGTATCTCTACTTGCACATCATCATCTGCACATCCATCACTCCAGTATCTCTACCTGCACATCATCATCTGCACATCCATCACTCCAGTATTAATGCTAAAATTGTAATTATTTTCACCTCTAGGACCTATTTAATGCCTTTACCTCCCTACTCTTCTACATTTGCACACTGCACATAGACCTTTCTATTGTGTTATTTGACTGGATGTTTGTTAATTCCATGTGTAACTCTGTGTTGTTGTCTGTGTCGCACTGCTTTGCTTTATCTTGACCAGGTCCCAGTTGTAAATGAGAACTTGTTCTCAACTGGCCGACCTGGTTAAATAAAGGGTTAGGGTTATATATATATATATACCTGGTTAAATAAAGGGTTATATATATATATATATATAAAAATACCTGGTTAAATAAAGGGTTAGGGTTATATATATATATATATATATATATATATATAAATACCTGGTTAAATAAAGGGTTAGGGTTATATATATATATATATAAATACCTGGTTAAATAAAGGGTTAGGGTTATATATATATAAATACCTGGTTAAATAAAGGGTTATATATATATATATATATAAAAATACCTGGTTAAATAAAGGGTTAGGGTTATATATATATATATATATATATATATATAAATACCTGGTTAAATAAAGGGTTAGGGTTATATATATATATATATAAATACCTGGTTAAATAAAGGGTTAGGGTTATATATATATATATATATATATATATATAAATACCTGGTTAAATAAAGGGTTATATATATATATATATAAATACCTGGTTAAATAAAGGGTTAGGGTTATATATATATATATATAAATACCTGGTTAAATAAAGGGTTATATATATATATATATAAATACCTGGTTAAATAAAGGTGAAATAAAAAATACAGTTTGACCAGGAGCTGATGTGAAACACCACATAGTAGAGCCTTGTCCGAGACAGAATCTCCTGTATCTGTAGCAGGAACAGGCTCAATGTCCAAGCACAACCCCTGAACAGGAAGCTAGTCTACTTTCATACCAACCTCGGGCTTGTCTGTAGCGGGAACAGGCTCAATGTCCAAGGACAACCCCTGAACAGGAAGCTGGTCTAACCTCGGGCTTGTCTGTAGCGGGAACAGGCTCAATGTCCAAGGACAACCCCTGAACAGGAAGCTGGTCTAACCTCGGGCTTGTCTGTAGCGGGAACAGGCTCAATGTCCAAGGACAACCCCTGAACAGGAAGCTAGTCTAACCTCGGGCTTGTCTGTAGCGGGAACAGGCTCAGTGTCCAAGGACAACCCCTGAACAGGAAGCTAGTCTACTTTCATACCAACCTCGGGCTTGTCTGTAGCGGGAACAGGCTCAATGTCCGAGGACAGTCCCTGAACAGGAAGCTGGTCTAACCTCGGGCTTGTCTATAGCGGGAACAGGCTCAATGTCCAAGGACAACCCCTGAACAGGAAGCTGGTCTAACCTCGGGCTTGTCTGTAGCGGGAACAGGCTCAATGTCCAAGGACAACCCTGAACAGGAAGCTAGTCTAACCTCGGGCTTATCTGTAGCGGGAACAGGCTCAATGTCCAAGGACAACCCCTGAACAGGAAGCTAGTCTAACCTCGGGCTTATCTGTAGCGGGAACAGGCTCAATGTCCAAGGACAACCCCTGAACAGGAAGCTAGTCTACTTTCATACCAACCTCGGCCTTGTCTGTAGCGGGAACAGGCTCAGTGTCCAAGGACAACCCCTGAACAGGAAGCTGGTCTAACCTCAGGCTTGTCTGTAGCGGGAACAGGCTCAATGTCCAAGGACAGTCCCTGAACAGGAAGCTAGTCTAACCTCGGGCTTATCTGTAGCGGGAACAGGCTCAATGTCCAAGGACAACCCCTGAACAGGAAGCTGGTCTAACCTCGGGCTTGTCTGTAGCGGGAACAGGCTCAATGTCCGAGGACAGTCCCTGAACAGGAAGCTGGTCTAACCTCGGGCTTGTCTGTAGCGGGAACAGGCTCAGTGTCCGAGGACAGTCCCTGAACAGGAAGCTAGTCTAACCTCGGGCTTGTCTATAGCGGGAACAGGCTCAATGTCCAAGGACAGTCCCTGAACAGGAAGCTAGTCTAACCTCGGGCTTATCTGTAGCGGAAACAGGCTCAATGTCCAAGGACAACCCCTGAACAGGAAGCTAGTGTACTTTCATACCAACCTCGGGCATTCAATTACAATGTAAAAACAGGAAGCTGGTCTACTTTCATACCAACCCTCGGGCATTCAATTACAATGTAAAAACAGGAAGCTGGTCTACTTTCATACCAACCTCGGGCATTCAATTACAATGTAAAAACAGGAAGCTGGTCTACTTTCATACCAACCTCGGGCATTCAATTACAATGTAAAAACAGGAAGCTAGTCTACTTTCATACCAACCCTCGGGCATTCAATTACAATGTAAAAACAGGAAGCTAGTCTACTTTCATACCAACCCTCGGGCATTCAATTACAATGTAAAAACAGGAAGCTAGTCTACTTTCATACCAACCTCGGGCATTCAATTACAAACAGGAAGCTGGTCTACTTTCATACCAACCCTCAGGCATTCAATTACAATGTAAAAACAGGAAGCTGGTCTACTTTCATACCAACCCTCGGGCATTCAATTACAATGTAAAAACAGGAAACTGGTCTACTTTCATACCAACCTCGGGCATTCAATTACAAACAGGAAGCTGGTCTACTTTCATACCAACCCTCGTGCATTCAATTACAATGTAAAAACAGGAAGCTGGTCTACTTTCATACCAACCCTCGGGCATTCAATTACAATGTAAAAACAGGAAGTATTGATGTTACCAGGATGAGACACGTGTCGACCAACGAGAAGGTCCCCGAGCGTCCAATCCCAGCGCTGCAGTGGACCACGGAGGGCCCGTGCTCCGGCCCCAATGAGCCAGACTCCCGCACCTCGACCAGGAAGTTGAGGAAAGAGGCCGGGGATTCTGGGACGCCAAAGTCAGGCCAGGTGGTGTAGTGAAAGTGGTATATCTCTGTGGTTCCTCCTGTCTGGATAGAAGACATGTCCGTTTTTATTACGGTGACTGTTGCTAACGGCAACGTCCTCGTGACACAAGAGTCCGCGGAGACGAAGAGCCTCACCTCTGTGTTCCTCAGCTCCAACACTCGTATGATGTAGTTGGCCTTGTCCTCTTCCTTCACCAGCGTCACGACGAACCCCGTGTCTGTGTAAGACAGCTGCTGTTCCTCGGCTGTAGGCCAGTACTGAGCACACTTCTCCTGTTGGGGGGGGGGACAATACATCAGTCTGTAGTACTGAGCACACTTCTCCTGTTGGGGGACAATACATCAGTCTGTAGTACTGAGCACACTTCTCCTGTTGACAATACATCAGGGGGGGGGACAATACATCAGTCTGTAGTACTGAGCACACTTCTCCTGTTGGGGGGGGGGGACAATACATCAGTCTGTAGTACTGAGGACACTTCTCCTGTTGGGGGGGGGACAATACATCAGTCTGTAGTACTGAGCACACTTCTCCTGTTGGGGGGGGGGGACAATACATCAGTCTGTAGTACTGAGCACACTTCTCCTGTTGGGGGGGACAATACATCAGTCTGTAGTACTGGGGTTGGGGGGACAATACATCAGTCTGTAGTACTGAGCACACTTCTCCTGTTGGGGGGGGACAATACATCAGTCTGTAGTACTGAGCACACTTCTCCTGTTGGGGGGACAATACATCAGTCTGTAGTACTGAGCACACTTCTCCTGTTGGGGGGGACAATACATCAGTCTGTAGTACTGAGCACACTTCTCCTGTTGGGGGGACAATACATCAGTCTGTAGTACTGAGCACACTTCTCCTGTTGGGGGGGGACAATACATCAGTCTGTAGTACTGAGCACACTTCTCCTGTTGGGGGGGGGACAATACATCAGTCTGTAGTACTGAGCACACTTCTCCTGTTGGGGGGGACAATACATCAGTCTGTAGTACTGAGCACACTTCTCCTGTTGGGGGGGGACAATACATCAGTCTGTAGTACTGAGCACACTTCTCCTGTTGGGGGGGACAATACATCAGTCTGTAGTACTGAGCACACTTCTCCTGTTGGGGGGGACAATACATCAGTCTGTAGTACTGAGCACACTTCTCCTGTTGGGGGGGGACAATACATCAGTCTGTAGTACTGAGCACACTTCTCCTGTTGGGGGGGGACAATACATCAGTCTGTAGTACTGAGCACACTTCTCCTGTTGGGGGGGACAATACATCAGTCTGTAGTACTGAGCACACTTCTCCTGTTGGGGGGGGACAATACATCAGTCTGTAGTACTGAGCACACTTCTCCTGTTGGGGGGGACAATACATCAGTCTGTAGTACTGAGCACACTTCTCCTGTTGGGGGACGGGGACAATACTTCTCCTGTTGGGGGGACAATACATCAGTCTGTAGTACTGAGCACACTTCTCCTGTTGGGGGGGGGGACAATACATCAGTCTGTTGGGGGGAGTACTGAGCACACTTCTCCTGTTGGGGGGGACAATACATCAGTCTGTAGTACTGAGCACACTTCTCCTGTTGGGGGGGGACAATACATCAGTCTGTAGTACTGAGCACACTTCTCCTGTTGGGGACAATACATCAGTCTGTAGTACTGAGCACACTTCTCCTGTTGGGGGGACAATACATCAGTCTGTAGTACTGAGCACACTTCTCCTGTTGGGGGGGACAATACATCAGTCTGTAGTACTGAGCACACTTCTCCTGTTGGGGGGGGACAATACATCAGTCAGTCTGTAGTACTGAGGGGACACTTCAGTCTGTAGTACTGAGCACACTTCTTGTTGGGGGGACAATACATCAGTCTGTAGTACTGAGCACACTTCTCCTGTTGGGGGGGGGACAATACATCAGTCTGTAGTACTGAGCACACTTCTCCTGTTGGGGGGGGGACAATACATCAGTCTGTAGTACTGAGGACACTTCTCCTGTTGGGGGGGGACAATACATCAGTCTGTAGTACTGAGCACACTTCTCCTGTTGGGGGGGGGACAATACATCAGTCTGTAGTACTGAGCACACTTCTCCTGTTGGGGGGACAATACATCAGTCTGTAGTACTGAGCACACTTCTCCTGTTGGGGGACACAATACATCAGTCTGTAGTACTGAGCACACTTCTCCTGTTGGGGGGACAATACATCAGTCTGTAGTACTGAGCACACTTCTCCTGTTGGGGGGGGGGGACAATACATCAGTCTGTAGTACTGAGCACACTTCTCCTGTTGTAGGGGACAATACATCAGTCTGTAGTACTGAGCACACTTCTCCTGTTGGGGGGGACAATACATCAGTCTGTAGTACTGAGCACACTTCTCCTGTTGGGGGGGACAATACATCAGTCTGTAGTACTGAGCACACTTCTCCTGTTGGGGGGGACAATACATCAGTCTGTAGTACTGAGCACACTTCTCCTGTTGGGGGGACAATACATCAGTCTGTAGTACTGAGCACACTTCTCCTGTTGGGGGGACAATACATCAGTCTGTAGTACTGAGCACACTTCTCCTGTTGGGGGGGGGGACAATACATCAGTCTGTAGTACTGAGCACACTTCTCCTGTTGGGGGGGACAACTGACATCAGTCTGTAGTACTGAGCACACTTCTCCTGTTGGGGGGGACAATACATCAGTCTGTAGTACTGAGCACACTTCTCCTGTTGGGGGGGACAATACATCAGTCTGTAGTACTGAGCACACTTCTCCTGTTGGGGGGGACAATACATCAGTCTGTAGTACTGAGCACACTTCTCCTGTTGGGGGGGGGGACAATACATCAGTCTGTAGTACTGAGCACACTTCTCCTGTTGGGGGGACAATACATCAGTCTGTAGTACTGAGCACACTTCTCCTGTTGGGGGGGACAATACATCAGTCTGTAGTACTGAGCACACTTCTCCTGTTGGGGGGGACAATACATCAGTCTGTAGTACTGAGCACACTTCTCCTGTTGGGGGGGGACAATACATCAGTCTGTAGTACTGAGCACACTTCTCCTGTTGGGGGGGGAATACATCAGTCTGTATCAGTCTCCTGTTGGGGACAATACATCAGTCTGTAGTACTGCACACTTCTCCTGTTGGGGGGGACAATACATCAGTCTGTAGTACTGAGCACACTTCTCCTGTTGGGGGGGACAATACATCAGTCTGTAGTACTGAGCACACTTCTCCTGTTGGGGGGGGGACAATACATCAGTCTGTAGTACTGAGCACACTTCTCCTGTTGGGGGGGACAATACATCAGTCTGTAGTACTGAGCACACTTCTCCTGTCTGGGGGGGACAATACATCAGTCTGTAGTACTGAGCACACTTCTCCTGTTGGGGGACAATACATCAGTCTGTAGTACTGAGCACACTTCTCCTGTTGGGGGGGACAATACATCAGTCTGTAGTACTGAGCACACTTCTCCTGTTGGGGGGGACAATACATCAGTCTGTAGTACTGAGCACACTTCTCCTGTTGGGGGGGGGACAATACATCAGTCTGTAGTACTGAGCACACTTCTCCTGTTGGGGGGGACAATACATCAGTCTGTAGTACTGAGCACACTTCTCCTGTTGGGGGGGACAATACATCAGTCTGTAGTACTGAGCACACTTCTCCTGTTGGGGGGACAATACATCAGTCTGTAGTACTGAGCACACTTCTCCTGTTGGGGGGGACAATACATCAGTCTGTAGTACTGAGCACACTTCTCCTGTTGGGGGGGACAATACATCAGTCTGTAGTACTGAGCACACTTCTCCTGTTGGGGGGGACAATACATCAGTCTGTAGTACTGAGCACACTTCTCCTGTTGGGGGGGACAATACATCAGTCTGTAGTACTGGAGCACACTTCTCCTGTTGGGGGGACAATACATCAGTCTGTAGTACTGAGCACACTTCTCCTGTTGGGGGGGACAATACATCAGTCTGTAGTACTGAGCACACTTCTCCTGTTGGGGGACAATACATCAGTCTGTAGTACTGAGCACACTTCTCCTGTTGGGGGGGGGGGACAATACATCAGTCTGTAGTACTGAGCACACTTCTCCTGTTGGGGGACAATACATCAGTCTGTAGTACTGAGCACACTTCTCCTGTTGGGGGGGGGACAATACATCAGTCTGTAGTACTGAGCACACTTCTCCTGTTGGGGGGACAATACATCAGTCTGTAGTACTGAGCACACTTCTCCTGTTGGGGGGACAATACATCAGTCTGTAGTACTGAGCACACTTCTCCTGTTGGGGGGGGACAATACATCAGTCTGTAGAGTACTGAGCACACTTCTCCTGTTGGGGGGACAATGTCAGTCTGGGGGGTTGGGGGGGACAATACATCAGTCTGTAGTACTGAGCACACTTCTCCTGTTGGGGGGGGACAATACATCAGTCTGTAGTACTGAGCACACTTCTCCTGTTGGGGGGGGGACAATACATCAGTCTGTAGTACTGAGCACACTTCTCCTGTTGGGGGGGACAATACATCAGTCTGTAGTACTGAGCACACTTCTCCTGTTGGGGGGGGGACAATACATCAGTCTGTAGTACTGAGCACACTTCTCCTGTTGGGGGGGGACAATACATCAGTCTGTAGTACTGAGGACACTTCTCCTGTTGGGGGGACAATACATCAGTCTGTAGTACTGAGCACACTTCTCCTGTTGGGGGGACAATACATCAGTCTGTAGTACTGAGCACACTTCTCCTGTTGGGGGGACAATACATCAGTCTGTAGTACTGAGCACACTTCTCCTGTTGGGGGGGGACAATACATCAGTCTGTAGTACTGAGCACACTTCTCCTGTTGGGGGGGGACAATACATCAGTCTGTAGTACTGAGCACACTTCTCCTGTTGGGGGGACAATACATCAGTCTGTAGTACTGAGCACACTTCTCCTGTTGGGGGGACAATACATCAGTCTGTAGTACTGAGGACACTTCTCCTGTTGGGGGGGACAATACATCAGTCTGTAGTACTGAGCACACTTCTCCTGTTGGGGGGGACAATACATCAGTCTGTAGTACTGAGCACACTTCTCCTGTTGGGGGACAATACATCAGTCTGTAGTACTGAGCACACTTCTCCTGTTGGGGGGGGACAATACATCAGTCTGTAGTACTGAGCACACTTCTCCTGTTGGGGGACAATACATCAGTCTGTAGTACTGAGCACACTTCTCCTGTTGGGGGGACAATACATCAGTCTGTAGTACTGAGCACACTTCTCCTGTTGGGGGACTGAGACAATACATCAGTCTGTAGTACTGAGCACACTTCTCCTGTTGGGGGGGGACAATACATCAGTCTGTAGTACTGAGCACACTTCTCCTGTTGGGGGGGACAATACATCAGTCTGTAGTACTGAGCACACTTCTCCTGTTGGGGGGGGGGGACAATACATCAGTCTGTAGTACTGAGCACACTTCTCCTGTTGGGGGGACAATACATCAGTCTGTAGTACTGAGCACACTTCTCCTGTTGGGGGGGACAATACATCAGTCTGTAGTACTGAGCACACTTCTCCTGTTGGGGGGACAATACATCAGTCTGTAGTACTGAGCACACTTCTCCTGTTGGGGGACAATACATCAGTCTGTAGTACTGAGCACACTTCTCCTGTTGGGGGACAATACATCAGTCTGTAGTACTGAGGACACTTCTCCTGTTGGGGGGGACAATACATCAGTCTGTAGTACTGAGCACACTTCTCCTGTTGGGGGGGACACATACATCAGTCTGTAGTACTGAGCACACTTCTCCTGTTGGGGGACAATACATCAGTCTGTAGTACTGAGCACACTTCTCCTGTTGGGGGGACAATACATCAGTCTGGGGGGGGGGGACAATACATCAGTCTGTAGTACTGAGCACACTTCTCCTGTTGGGGGGGGGACAATACATCAGTCTGTAGTACTGAGCACACTTCTCCTGTTGGGGGGACAATACATCAGTCTGTAGTACTGAGCACACTTCTCCTGTTGGGGGGGGACAATACATCAGTCTGTAGTACTGAGCACACTTCTCCTGTTGGGGGGGACAATACATCAGTCTGTAGTACTGAGCACACTTCTCCTGTTGGGGGGGGGACAATACATCAGTCTGTAGTACTGAGCACACTTCTCCTGTTGGGGGGGACAACAATACATCAGTCTGTAGTACTGAGCACACTTCTCCTGTTGGGGGGGGGACAATACATCAGTCTGTAGTACTGAGCACACTTCTCCTGTTGGGGGGGACAATACATCAGTCTGTAGTACTGAGCACACTTCTCTCCTGTTGGGGGGGGGGGGGACAATACATCAGTCTGTAGTACTGAGCACACTTCTCCTGTTGGGGGGGGGACAATACATCAGTCTGTAGTACTGAGCACACTTCTCCTGTTGGGGGGGGGACAATACATCAGTCTGTAGTACTGAGCACACTTCTCCTGTTGGGGGGGGACAATACATCAGTCTGTAGTACTGAGCACACTTCTCCTGTTGGGGGGGGACAATACATCAGTCTGTAGTACTGAGCACACTTCTCCTGTTGGGGGACAATACATCAGTCTGTAGTACTGAGCACACTTCTCCTGTTGGGGGGGACAATACATCAGTCTGTAGTACTGAGCACACTTCTCCTGTTGGGGGGGGGACAATACATCAGTCTGTAGTACTGAGCACACTTCTCCTGTTGGGGGGGACAATACATCAGTCTGTAGTACTGAGCACACTTCTCCTGTTGGGGGGGGGGGACAATACATCAGTCTGTAGTACTGAGCACACTTCTCCTGTTGGGGGGGGACAATACATCAGTCTGTAGTACTGAGCACACTTCTCCTGTTGGGGGGTTGGGGGGGACAATACATCAGTCTGTAGTACTGAGCACACTTCTCCTGTTGGGGGGAATACATCACAATACATCAGTCTGTAGTACTGAGCACACTTCTCCTGTTGGGGGGGGACAATACATCAGTCTGTAGTACTGAGGACACTTCTCCTGTTGGGGGGGGACAATACATCAGTCTGTAGTACTGAGCACACTTCTCCTGTTGGGGGGGGACAATACATCAGTCTGTAGTACTGAGCACACTTCTCCTGTTGGGGGGACAATACATCAGTCTGTAGTACTGAGCACACTTCTCCTGTTGGGGGGGACAATACATCAGTCTGTAGTACTGAGCACACTTCTCCTGTTGGGGGGACAATACATCAGTCTGTAGTACTGAGCACACTTCTCCTGTTGGGGGGACAATACATCAGTCTGTAGTACTGAGCACACTTCTCCTGTTGGGGGGGGGGGGGACACACAGTCTCCTGTTGGGTTGGGGGGGGACAATACATCAGTCTGTAGTACTGAGCACACTTCTCCTGTTGGGGGGGACAATACATCAGTCTGTAGTACTGAGCACACTTCTCCTGTTGGGGGGGACAATACATCAGTCTGTAGTACTGAGCACACTTCTCCTGTTGGGGGGACAATACATCAGTCTGTAGTACTGAGCACACTTCTCCTGTTGGGGGGGGACAATACATCAGTCTGTAGTACTGAGCACACTTCTCCTGTTGGGGGGGGACAATACATCAGTCTGTAGTACTGAGCACACTTCTCCTGTTGGGGGGGACAATACATCAGTCTGTAGTACTGAGCACACTTCTCCTGTTGGGGGGGACAATACATCAGTCTGTAGTACTGAGCACACTTCTCCTGTTGGGGGGGACAATACATCAGTCTGTAGTACTGAGCACACTTCTCCTGTTGGGGGGGGGGACAATACATCAGTCTGTAGTACTGAGCACACTTCTCCTGTTGGGGGGACAATACATCAGTCTGTAGTACTGAGCACACTTCTCCTGTTGGGGGACAATCATCAGTCTGTTGGGTTGGGGGGGGGGGGACAATACATCAGTCTGTAGTACTGAGCACACTTCTCCTGTTGGGGGGGGACAATACATCAGTCTGTAGTACTGAGCACACTTCTCCTGTTGGGGGGGACAATACATCAGTCTGTAGTACTGAGCACACTTCTCCTGTTGGGGGGGACAATACATCAGTCTGTAGTACTGAGCACACTTCTCCTGTTGGGGGGGACAATACATCAGTCTGTAGTACTGAGCACACTTCTCCTGTTGGGGGGGACAATACATCAGTCTGTAGTACTGAGCACACTTCTCCTGTTGGGGGGACAATACATCAGTCTGTAGTACTGAGCACACTTCTCCTGTTGGGGGGGGACAATACATCAGTCTGTAGTACTGAGCACACTTCTCCTGTTGGGGGGACAATACATCAGTCTGTAGTACTGAGCACACTTCTCCTGTTGGGGGACAATACATCAGTCTGTAGTACTGAGCACACTTCTCCTGTTGGGGGGGGGACAATACATCAGTCTGTAGTACTGAGCACACTTCTCCTGTTGGGGGGGGGGGGGGGGGGGACAATACATCAGTCTGTAGTACTGAGCACACTTCTCCTGTTGGGGGGACAATACATCAGTCTGTAGTACTGAGCACACTTCTCCTGTTGGGGGGGACAATACATCAGTCTGTAGTACTGAGCACACTTCTCCTGTTGGGGGGGACAATACATCAGTCTGTAGTACTGAGCACACTTCTCCTGTTGGGGGGGGACAATACATCAGTCTGTAGTACTGAGCACACTTCTCCTGTTGGGGGACAATACATCAGTCTGTAGTACTGAGCACACTTCTCCTGTTGGGGGGGGGGACAATACATCAGTCTGTAGTACTGGAGCACACTTCTCCTGTTGGGGGGGGACAATACATCAGTCTGTAGTACTGAGCACACTTCTCCTGTTGGGGGGGACAATACATCAGTCTGTAGTACTGAGCACACTTCTCCTGTTGGGGGGACAATACATCAGTCTGTAGTACTGAGCACACTTCTCCTGTTGGGGGGACAATACATCAGTCTGTAGTACTGAGCACACTTCTCCTGTTGGGGGGGGACAATACATCAGTCTGTAGTACTGAGCACACTTCTCCTGTTGGGGGGGGGACAATACATCAGTCTGTAGTACTGAGCACACTTCTCCTGTTGGGGGGGACAATACATCAGTCTGTAGTACTGAGCACACTTCTCCTGTTGGGGGGGACAATACATCAGTCTGTAGTACTGAGCACACTTCTCCTGTTGGGGGGGACAATACATCAGTCTGTAGTACTGAGCACACTTCTCCTGTTGGGGGGACAATACATCAGTCTGTAGTACTGAGCACACTTCTCCTGTTGGGGGGGGGGGGGGACAATACATCAGTCTGTAGTACTGAGCACACTTCTCCTGTTGGGGGGGACAATACATCAGTCTGTAGTACTGAGCACACTTCTCCTGTTGGGGGGGACAATACATCAGTCTGTAGTACTGAGCACACTTCTCCTGTTGGGGGGGACAATACATCAGTCTGTAGTACTGAGCACACTTCTCCTGTTGGGGGGGACAATACATCAGTCTGTAGTACTGAGCACACTTCTCCTGTTGGGGGGGGACAATACATCAGTCAGTACTGAGCACACTTCTCCTGTTGGGGGGACAATACATCAGTCTGTAGTACATCAGTCTGTAGTGCTGAGCACTTCTCCCTGTTGGGGGGACAATACATCAGTCTGTAGTACTGAGCACACTTCTCCTGTTGGGGGGGGGGACAATACATCAGTCTGTAGTACTGAAGCACTTCTCCTGTTGGGGGACAATACATCAGTCTGTAGGGGGACAATACATCAGTCTGTAGTACTGAGCACTTCTCCTGTTGG
>NW_027039420.1:0-63157 GCF_034236695.1 Oncorhynchus nerka | reverse complement strand
GTTGTCTCTGTGTTTACCCTCCACTACAACCCTGGTTGTCTCTGTGTTTACCCTCCACTACAACCCTGGTTGTCTCTGTGTTTACCCTCTACTACAACCCTGGTTGTCTCTGTGTTTACCCTCCACTACAACCCTGGTTGTCTCTGTGTTTACCCTCCACTACAACCCTGGTTGTCTCTGTTTACCCTCCACTACAACCCTGGTTGTCTCTGTGTTTACCCTCCACTACAACCCTGGTTGTCTCTGTTTTACCCTCCACTACAACCCTGGTTGTCTCTGTGTTTACAACCAACCCTGGTTGTCTCTGTTTTACCCTCCACTACAACCCTGGTTGTCTCTGTTTTACCTCCACTACAACCCTGGTTGTTTACTCTGGTTGTTTGTTTACCCTCCACTACAACCCTGGTTGTCTCTGTTTACCCTCCACTACAACCCTGGTTGTCTCTGTTTACCCCTGGTTGTCTACTACAACCCTGGTTGTCTCTGTTTACCCTCCACTACAACCCTGGTTGTCTCTGTTACACTACAACCCTGGTTGTCTCTGTGTTTACCCTCTACTGGTTGTCAACCCTGGTTGTCTCTGTGTTTACCCTCTACTACAACCCTGGTTGTCTCTGTGTTTACCCTCTACTATAACCCTGGGTTGTCTCTGTTTACCCTCTTTACCCTGGTTGTCTCTGTTTTACTCCACTACAACCCTGGTTGTCTCTGTTTACCCTCCAATACAACCCTGGTTGTCTCTGTGTTTACCCTCCACTACAACCCTGGTTGTCTCTGTGTTTACCCTCTACTACAACCCTGGTTGTCTCTGTTTACCCTCCACTACAACCCTGGTTGTCTCTGTTTACCCTCCACTACAACCCTGGTTGTCTCTGTTTACCCTCCACTACAACCCTGGTTGTCTCTGTGTTTACCCTCTACTACAACCCTGGTTGTCTCTGTTTACCCTCCACTACAACCCTGGTTGTCTCTGTTTACCCTCTACTACAACCCTGGTTGTCTCTGTTTACCCTCCACTACAACCCTGGTTGTCTCTGTTTACCCTCCACTACAACACTGGTTGTCTCTGTTTACCCTCCACTACAACCCTGGTTGTCTCTGTTTACCCTCTACTACAACCCTGGTTGTCTCTGTTTACCCTCTACTACAACCCTGGTTGTCTCTGTTTACCCTCCACTACAACCCTGGTTGTCTCTGTGTTTACCCTCCACTACAACCCTGGTTGTCTCTGTTTACCCTCCACTACAACCCTGGTTGTCTCTGTGTTTACCCTCCACTACAACCCTGGTTGTCTCTGTGTTTACCCTCCACTACAACCCTGGTTGTCTCGGTTTACCCTCCACTACAACCCTGGTTGTCTCTGTTTACCCTCTACTACCCTCTACTACAACCCTGGTTGTCTCTGTTTACCCTCCACTACAACCCTGGTTGTCTCTGTTTACCCTCTACTACCCTCCACTACAACCCTAGTTATCTCTGTTTACCCTCTACTACCCTCCACTACAACCCTTTGTTGTCTCTGTTTACCCTCCACTACAACCCTGGTTGTCTCTGTGTTTACCCTCCACTACAACCCTAGTTGTCTCTTTTTACCCTCTACTACAACCCTGGTTGTCTCTCTGTTTACCCTCTACTACAACCCTGGTTGTCTCTGTGTTTACCCTCCACTACAACCCTGGTTGTCTCTTTTTACCCTCTACTACAACCCTGGTTGTCTCTCTGTTTACCCTCTACTACAACCCTGGTTGTCTCTTTTTACCCTCTACTACAACCCTGGTTGTCTCTTTTTACCCTCCACTACAACCCTGGTTGTCTCTTTTTACCCTCCACTACAACCCTGGTTGTCTCTTTTTACCCTCTACTACAACCCTGGTTGTCTCTGTTTACCCTCTACTACAACCCTGGTTGTCTCTGTGTTTACCCTCTACTACAACCCTGGTTGTCTCTGTGTTTACCCTCCACTACAACCCTGGTTGTCTCTGTTTACCCTCCACTACAACCCTGGTTGTCTCTGTGTTTACCCTCCACTACAACCCTGGTTGTCTCTGTTTACCCTCCACTACAACCCTGGTTGTCTCTGGTTACCCTCCACTACCCTCCACTACAACCCTGGTTGTCTCTGTTTACCCTCCACTACAACCCTGGTTGTCTCTGTTTACCCTCCACTACAACCCTGGTTGTCTCTGTTTACCCTCTACTACCCTCCACTACAACCCTGGTTGTCTCTGTTTACCCTCTACTACCCTCCACTACAACCCTGGTTGTCTCTGTGTTTACCCTCTACTACAACCCTGGTTGTCTCTGTGTTTACCCTCTACTACAACCCTGGTTGTCTCTGTGTTTACCCTCCACTACAACCCTAGTTGTCTCTTTTTACCCTCTACTACAACCCTGGTTGTCTCTCTGTTTACCCTCTACTACAACCCTGGTTGTCTCTGTGTTTACCCTCCACTACAACCCTGGTTGTCTCTTTTTACCCTCTACTACAACCCTGGTTGTCTCTGTGTTTACCCTCTACTACAACCCTGGTTGTCTCTTTTTACCCTCTACTACAACCCTGGTTGTCTCTTTTTACCCTCCACTACAACCCTGGTTGTCTCTTTTTACCCTCCACTACAACCCTGGTTGTCTCTTTTTACCCTCTACTACAACCCTGGTTGTCTCTGTTTACCCTCTACTACAACCCTGGTTGTCTCTGTGTTTACCCTCTACTACAACCCTGGTTGTCTCTGTGTTTACCCTCCACTACAACCCTGGTTGTCTCTGTTTACCCTCCACTACAACCCTGGTTGTCTCTGTGTTTACCCTCCACTACAACCCTGGTTGTCTCTGTTTACCCTCCACTACAACCCTGGTTGTCTCTGTTTACCCTCCACTACCCTCCACTACAACCCTGGTTGTCTCTGTTTACCCTCCACTACAACCCTGGTTGTCTCTGTTTACCCTCTACTACCCTCCACTACAACCCTGGTTGTCCACTACAACCCTGGTTGTCTCTGTTTACCCTCTACTACCCTCCACTACAACCCTGGTTGTCTCTGTTTACCCTCCACTACAACCCTGGTTGTCTCTGTGTTTACCCTCCACTACAACCCTGGTTGTCTCTGTTTACCCTCCACTACAACCCTGGTTGTCTCTGTTTACCCTCCACTACCCTCCACTACAACCCTGGTTGTCTCTGTTTACCCTCCACTACAACCCTGGTTGTCTCTGTTTACCCTCCACTACAACCCTGGTTGTCTCTGTTTACCCTCTACTACCCTCCACTACAACCCTGGTTGTCTCTGTTTACCCTCTACTACCCTCCACTACAACCCTGGTTGTCTCTGTGTTTACCCTCTACTACAACCCTGGTTGTCTCTGTGTTTACCCTCTACTACAACCCTGGTTGTCTCTGTGTTTACCCTCTACTACAACCCTGGTTGTCTCTGTGTTTACCCTCCACTACAACCCTGGTTGTCTCTGTGTTTACCCTCCACTACAACCCTGGTTGTCTCTGTTTACCCTCCACTACAACCCTGGTTGTCTCTGTGTTTACCCTCCACTACAACCCTGGTTGTCTCTGTTTACCCTCCACTACAACCCTGGTTGTCTCTGTTTACCCTCCACTACAACCCTGGTTGTCTCTGTGTTTACCCTCCACTACAACCCTGGTTGTCTCTGTTTACCCTCCACTACAACCCTGGTTGTCTCTGTGTTTACCCTCTACTACAACCCTGGTTGTCTCTGTGTTTACCCTCTACTACAACCCTGGTTGTCTCTGTTTACCCTCCACTACAACCCTGGTTGTCTCTTTTTACCCTCCACTACAACCCTGGTTGTCTCTGTTTACCCTCCACTACAACCCTGGTTGTCTCTGTTTACCCTCCACTACAACCCTGGTTGTCTCTGTTTACCCTCCACTACAACCCTGGTTGTCTCTGTGTTTACTCCAGAGCGGACTGGCCACGGGACCTGTGTGCCTCTACCTACTTCCCAAAGTTCAGGAACGGGTGGGAGCCCCCAGCTGAGCTGTTCAGGACCTCCCCATGGGAGACAGAGGGATTAGGGGAACCTCCCATGTCCTTCATGTCCCACCCCATGTCCCCACACAAGTCAGAAGAGGTGAGATTGATCAGTAGGAAAACAGCTGTAGTAATTTTTGGACTGCTGTCCGTTTCAGTCCTTATAGTAGACCTCTGTTAGTTCTTCATTTGTTTGTTTACATTTCTTCAGTGACATTTCTTCTCGCTCATAAGCTCTTCTTGGTTTGCAAATGATGTTTTATGAAACAGGTTTGAATAGTTGGAGCACAGGGTGTTAGGATAGTCAGACACACACAGTACCAGTCCATATAATCACTTTACAATGATAATAAAATCCTCTCATTTTCAGTTTTTTGGAACCCAGTCTTCCAGCTCATCAAATGGGTCAGTTTATGATATTTCTAGTTAATGTGATTCTACATTACAACTAATTACACTGCTACTTTTCTCATTGTTACTTCTTTTTATTTAATTTGATTTAACTTTGTTGTTTCTTGAGCTGCATTGTAATCTGTACACATGTTAAGACTGTTTGGTGTTTGTCTCCTGTCTCAGGTCCTACAATGGTCTGGCGTCCTCGTCCCGTAAATATGCTAAGATCTGCTACCACTTTGTGGCCCGCAACGCCAACGAACTGTCAGTACTGCAGGACGAGGTGGTAGAGGTACGACATCTATATTATAATACTGTCAGTACTGCAGGACGAGGTGGTAGAGGTACGACATCTATATTATAATACTGTCAGTACTGCAGGACGAGGTGGTGGAGGTACGACATCTATATTATAATACTGTCAGTACTGCAGGACGAGGTGCTGGAGGTACGACATCTATATTATAATACTGTCAGTACTGCAGGACGAGGTGGTGGAGGTACGACATCTATATTATAATACTGTCAGTACTGCAGGACGAGGTGGTGGAGGTACGACATCTATATTATAATACTGTCAGTACTGCAGGACGAGGTGCTGGGTAGACATCTATATTATAATACTGTCAGTACTGCAGGACGAGGTGGTGGAGGGTAGAGGTACGACATCTATATTATAATACTGTCAGTACTGCAGGACGAGGTGGTGGACGAGGTGGTAGAGGTACGACATCTATATTATAATACTGTCAGTACTGCAGGACGAGGTGGTGAGGTTACAACTAACATCTAGGTCAGGTGCAGGACTGGGTGCTGGAGGTACGACATCTATATTATAATACTGTCAGTACTGCAGGACGAGGTGCTGGAGGTACGACATCTATATTATAATACTGTCAGTACTGCAGGACGAGGTGCTAGAGGTACGACATCTATATTATAATACTGTCAGTACTGCAGGACGAGGTGCTGGAGGTACGACATCTATATTATAATACTGTCAGTACTGCAGGACGAGGTGCTGGAGGTACGACATCTATATTATAATACTGTCAGTACTGCAGGACGAGGTGCTGGAGGTACGACATCTATATTATAATACTGTCAGTACTGCAGGACGAGGTGGTAGAGGTATGACATCTATATTATAATACTGTCAGTACTGCAGGACGAGGTGCTAGAGGTACGACATCTATATTATAATACTGTCAGTACTGCAGGACGAGGTGGTGGAGGTACGACATCTATATTATAATACTGTCAGTACTGCAGGACGAGGTGGTGGAGAGGGTGGTAGACATCTATATTATAATACTGTCAGTACTGCAGGACGAGGTGCTAGAGGTACGACATCTATATTATAATACTGTCAGTACTGCAGGACGAGGTGCTAGAGGTACGACATCTATATTATAATACTGTCAGTACTGCAGGACGAGGTGGTAGAGGTATGACATCTATATTATAATACTGTCAGTACTGCAGGACGAGGTGCTAGAGGTACGACATCTATATTATAATACTGTCAGTACTGCAGGACGAGGTGGTGGAGGTACGACATCTATATTATAATACTGTCAGTACTGCAGGACGAGGTGCTAGAGGTACGACATCTATATTATAATACTGTCAGTACTGCAGGACGAGGTGCTAGAGGTACGACATCTATATTATAATACTGTCAGTACTGCAGGACGAGGTGCTAGAGGTACGACATCTATATTATAATACTGTCAGTACTGCAGGACGAGGTGGTAGAGGTATGACATCTATATTATAATACTGTCAGTACTGCAGGACGAGGTGCTAGAGGTACATCTATATTATAATACTGTCAGTACTGCAGGACGAGGTGGTGGAGGTACGACATCTATATTATAATACTGTCAGTACTGCAGGACGAGGTGGTAGAGGTACGACATCTATATTATAATACTGTCAGTACTGCAGGACGAGGTGCTAGAGGTACGACATCTATATTATAATACTGTCAGTACTGCAGGACGAGGTGCTAGAGGTACGACATCTATATTATAATACTGTCAGTACTGCAGGACGAGGTGGTAGAGGTATGACATCTATATTATAATACTGTCAGTACTGCAGGACGAGGTGCTAGAGGTACGACATCTATATTATAATACTGTCAGTACTGCAGGACGAGGTGGTGGAGGTACGACATCTATATTATAATACTGTCAGTACTGCAGGACGAGGTGGTGGAGGTACGACATCTATATTATAATACTGTCAGTACTGCAGGACGAGGTGGTGGAGGTAGGTCTATATTATAATACTGTCAGTACTGCAGGACGAGGTGGTGGAGGTACTCTATATTATAATACTGTCAGTACTGCAGGACGAGGTGGTGGAGGTACGACATCTATATTATAATACTGTCAGTACTGCAGGACGAGGTGCTGGAGGTACGACATCTATATTATAATACTGTCAGTACTGCAGGACGAGGTGGTAGAGGTACGACATCTACAGTTGAAGTCGGAAGTTTACATACACTTAGGTTGGAGTATTTAAAACGTGTTTTTTAATCACTCCACACATTTCTTGTTAACAAACTATAGTTTTGGCAAGTCGGTTAGGACATCTACTTTGTGCATGACACAAGTCATTTTTCCAACAATTGTTTAAACAGCTTGGAAAATTCCAGGAAATTATGTCATGGCTTTAGAAGCATCTGATAGGCTAATTGACATAATTTGAGTCAATTGGAGATGTACCTGTGGATGTATTTCATGGCCTACCTTCAAACTCAGTGCCTCTTTTGCTTGACATCATTGGAAAATCAAAAGAAATCAGCCAAGACTTCAGAAAAAAAATTGTAGACCTCCACAAGTCTGGTTCATCCTTGGGAGCAATTTCCAAACGTCTGAAGGTACCACGTTCATCTGTACAAACAATAGTACGCAAGTATAAACACCATGGGACCACACAGCCATCATACCGCTCAGGAAGGAGACGCTTTCTGTCTCCTACAGATGAACGTACTTTGGTGCAAAAAGTGCAAATCAATCCCAGAACAACAGCAAAGGACCCTGTGAAGATGCTGGAGGAAACAGGTACAAAAGTATCTATATCCACAGTTAAACAAGGTCTATATTGCCATAACCTGAAAGTCCGCTCAGCAAGGAAGAAACCACTGCTCCAAAACTGCCATAAAAATCCAGACTACGGATTGCAACTGCACATGGGGACAAAGATCGTACTTTTTGTAGAAATGTCCTCGTCTGATAAAACTAAAGTAGAACTGTTTGACCATAATGACCATCGTTTTGTTTGGGGGAAAAGGGGGAGGCTTGCAAGCCGAAGAACACCGTCCCAACCGTGAAGCACGGGGGTGGCAGCATCATGTTGTGGTGGTTCTTTGGGGCAGGAGGGACTGGTGCACTTCACAAAATAGATAGCATCATAAGGAATGAAAATTATGTGGATATATTGAAGCAACATCTCAAGACATCAGTCATGAGTGTTAAAGCTTGGTGACAAATGGGTCTTCCAAATGGACAATGAACCCAAGCATACTTCCAAAGTTGTGGCAAAATGGCTTAAGGACAACAAAGTCAAGGTATTGGAGTGGCCATCACAAAGCCATGACCTCAATCCTATAGAAAATGTGTGTGCAGAACTGAAAAAGCGTGTACGAGCAAGGAGGCCAACAAACCTGACTCAGTTACACCAGCTCTGTCAGGAGGAATGGGCCAAACTTCACCCAACTTATTGTGGGAAGCTTGTGGAAGGCTACCCGAAACGTTTCACCAAAGTTAAACAATTTAAAGGCAATGCTACCAAATACTAATTGAGTGTATGTCAACTTCTGACCCACTGGGAATGTGATGAAAGAAATAAAAGCTGAAATAAATAATTCTCTTATTACTATTATTCTGACATTTCACATTCTTAAAATGAAGTCAGTTAATTAAGAACAAATTCTTATTTACAATGACAGCCTACCAGGGAACAGTGGGTTAACTGCCTTATTCAGGGGCAGAACGACAGATTTTTACCTTGCCAGCTCGAGGATTCGATCTAGCAACCTTTCGGTTACTGGCCCAATGCTCTAACCACTAGGCTACCTACTGCCCAGCCCAATGCTCTAACCACTAGGCTACCTTCTGCCCAGCCCAACGCTCTAACCACTAGGCTACCTACTGCCCAGCCCAACGCTCTAACCACTAGGCTACCTGCCGCCCGGCCCAACGCTCTAACCACTAGGCTACCTACTGCCCAGCCCAACGCTCTAACCACTAGGCTACCTACTGCCCGGCCAAACGATCTAACCACTAGGCTACCTACTGCCCAGCCCAACGATCTAACCACTAGGCTACCTGCCGCCCGGCCCAACGCTCTAACCACTAGGCTACCTGCTGCCCGGCCCAACGCTCTAACCACTAGGCTACCTACTGCCCAGCCCAACGCTCTAACCACTAGGCTACCTACTGCCCGGCCAAACAATCTAACCACTAGGCTACCTGCCGCCCGGCCCAACGCTCTAACCACTAGGCTACCTACTGCCCAGCCCAACGCTCTAACCACTAGGCTACCTGCCAACTCTACATTGGCTTGGAACCCCTAACCCTGGCAATTTGACTGGTTAACTCACGGGTACACTCGACAATGGCTGCCTGTTATTGTGATGCAATCATTTCCATGGTAATGTAGATTGTTCATTCAAATTATTTTAACTGATGTGTCTCATTCAATGGGATGTATGTTTTGTGATGTCAGTTGAGTTGAATTAAACAAATCACAGCACATATTGATGGGTACACTTCCTGCTTTTACTTCCTGCTTTGCTCCTATGGGTACACTTGCAATGGCCCGCCAGTCCACCAATTATTGTGTTGAATGGGGACGCCTATTCTGTTCATTCTGTTCCTATGCAGATGAAAAATGTGAGCTATCGTGAAAATAATGCTGAAAATATTTCCGAAATCTTAACCTAAAACCAATTAGTCAAATTGATCACAGAATTGTTATACAAATTGAATACATTAAGTAATTAGTTTAAGAAAGTGCTGCTGCATTTAAAGATAAATAACCTACAGTACTAATCAAATCAAATCAAATGTATTTATATAGCCCTTCGTACATCAGCTGATATCTCAAAGTGCTGTACAGAAACCCAGCCTAAAACCCCAAACAGCAAGCAATGCAGGTGTAGAAGCACGGTGGCTAGGAAAAACTCCCTAGAAAGGCCAAAACCTAGGAAGAAACCTAGAGAGGAACCAGGCTATGTGGGGTGGCCAGTCCTCTTCTGGCTGTGCCGGGTGGAGATTATAACAGAACATGGCCAACATGTTCAAATGTTCATAAATGACCAGCATGGTCGTATAATAATAAGGCAGAACAGTTGAAACTGGAGCAGCAGCACGGTCAGATGGACTGGGGACAGCAAGGAGTCATCATGTCAGGTAGTCCTGGGGCATGGTCCTAGGGCTCAGGTCCTCCGAGAGAGAGAAAGAAAGAGAGAAGGAGAGAATTAGAGAACGCACACTTAGATTCACACAGGACACCGAATAGGACAGGAGAAGTCCTCCAGATATAACAAACTGACCCTAGCCCCCCGACACAAACTACTGCAGCATAATTACTGGAGGCTGAGACAGGAGGGGTCAGGAGACACTGTGGCCCCATCCGAGGACACCCCCGGACAGGGCCAAACAGGAAGGATATAACCCCACCCATTTTGCCAAAGCACAGCCCCCACACCACTAGAGGGATATCTTCAACCACCAACTTACCATCCTGAGACAAGGCTGAGTATAGCCCACAAAGATCTCCACCATGGCACAACCCAAGGGGGGCGCCAACCCAGACAGGATGACCACATCAGTGAATCAACCCACTCAGGTGACGCACCCCTTCCAGGGACGGCATGAGAGAGCCCCAGTAAGCCAGTGACTCAGCCCCTGTAATAGGGTTAGAGGCAGAGAATCCCAGTGGAAAGAGGGGAACCGGCCCGGCAGAGACAGCAAGCGCGGTTCGTTGCTCCAGAGCCTTTCTGTTCACCTCCCACTCCTGGGGGAGACTACACTCAATCATATGACCCACTGAAGAGATGAGTCTTCAGTAAAGACTTAAAGGTTGAGACCGAGTTTGGGTCTCTGACATGGGTAGGCAGACCGTTCCATAAAAATGGAGCTCTATAGGAGAAAGCCCTGCCTCCAGCTGTTGCTTAGAAATTCTAGGGACAATTAGGAGGCCTAACTACAGACTAAACTTCACCTGCATCGTCCTTGTGGTGTTGAGATATAAATACAATCATTATTATATTATTATTATCAGTGTTATCATTATTATTATTATAATATTATTATTATTATATTATTATTATTATATTATTATTATTATATTATTATATTATTATTATTATATTATTATTACTATTATTATTATTATTATTATATTATTATTACTATATTATTATATTATTATATTATTATTACTATATTATTATTATTATTATTATTATATTATTATTATTATATTATTATTACTATATTATTATATTATTATTATTATATTATTATTATATATTATTATTATATTATTATTATTATATTATTACTATATTATTACTATATTATTATTACTATATTATTATTATATTATTACTATATTATTATTATATTATTATTATTATATTATTATTATTATATTATTATTACTATATTATTATTATATATTATTATTATTATTATATATATTACTATATTATTATTACTATATTATTATTATATTATTATTATTATTATTATTATTATTATATTATTATTACTATATTATTATTATTATTATATTATTACTATATTATTATTACTATATTATTATTATTATTATATTATTACTATATTATTATTACTATATTATTATTATTATATTATTATTATTATATTATTATTACTATATTTATTATTATTATTATATTATTACTATATTATTATTATAATATATTATTACTATATTATTATTATATTATTATTATATTATATTATTATTACTATATTATTATTACTATATTATTATTATTATTATATTATTACTATATTATTATTACTATATTATTATTATTATATTATTATTATTATATTATTATTATTATTATATTATTACTATATTATTATTACTATATTATTATTATATATTATTGTTATTATATTATTATTACTATATTATTATTACTATATTATTATTATTATATTATTACTATATTTATTATTATTATAATATTATTTATTATTATTATATTATTATTATAATATTATTATTATTATTATTATATTATTACTATATTATTATTATTATTATATTATATTATTATTATATTAGTACTATATTATATTATTATTATAATATTACTATATTATTATTATATTATTACTATATTATTATTATATTAGTACTATATTATTATTATATTAGTACTATATTATATTATTATTATAATATTACTATATTATTATTATATTAGTACTATATTATTATTATATTAGTACTATATTATTATTATATTAGTACCCCATTATATTATTATTATAATATTACTATATTATTATTATATTATCCTCCATACTGTACTATATTATTATTATATTAGTACTATATTATTATTATTATTATTATATTATTATTATAATATGATTTATTATTATATTATTATTATATTATTACGATATTATCATTATTGTATTATTACTATATTATTATTACTATATTATTATATTATTATATTATTATATTATTATTATTATTATATTATTATATTATTACTATATTATTATTATTACTATATTATTATTATTATATTATTACTATATTATTATTACTACATTATTATATTATATTATTATTATATTATTATTATATTATTATTACTATATTATTATTATTACTATATTATTATTACTACATTATTATATTATATTATTATTATATTATTATTACTATATTATTATTATATTATTACTATATTATTATTATTATTATTATATTATTACTATATTATTATTATTATTATATTATGTCATTGTGGCCTTGCAGGTGATAGAGGACGATAAACAGTGGTGGAAAGTGAGGAACAGGAGCGGCCAATCAGGATACGTCCCCTCCAACGTCCTGGAAGTGGTCACACTGGAGGAACCACACGGCATGGCTGAACCCCTCTATAGCCAGGTAACATTACACACACACACACATATGTATGCACGCACACATACACACAAACACACACACATACACACAAACACACACCACACACACACACACATATGTATGCACGTACACATACACTCAAAAACGCACACATACACACAAACACACACCACACACACAAACACACATGTATGCACGCACACATACACTCAAACACGCACACATACACACAAACACACACCACAACATACAAATACAAACATGATGTTTTACACTCATAAATTCAGTGTGCAGACCTTTAATTCTGTACACACACACACACACCATCATGCTACCAGCCCCTCCTCCATACTGTACACACACACACACCATCATGCTACCAGCCCCTCCTCCATACTGTACACACACACACACCATCATGCTACCAGCCCCTCCTCCATACTGTACACACACACACACCATCATGCTACCAGCCCCTCCTCCATACTGTACACACACACACACCATCATACTGTACCAGCCCCTCCTCCATACTGTACCAGCCCCTCCTCCATACTGTACCAGCCCCTCCTCCATACTGTACCAGCCCAACCAATTAGAAAGCAGTACATCCTGTAAGCTGTTTTAAAATTGGAATGTTAAACCTGTTTCCCCTGACAACATCCTTCCACATAGTGTGTTAGTCAGCATCTGGAAAAGCACTGTATAAATCCAATTAATTCATTCATTCATTATAACATCCTTCCACATGTCTTCCTCTCTGTCTCCTGTGTGTGTGTAACGTGGTGTTATCGCCAGGCTGGCCAGCCCTTACAGCCCAACCTCTCCCTCCAGCTCTCTAGGTAGAGGGGTCAGAGCTTTGACATGAGCCTGGTCCAAAGACTGTGAGTCTCTTACAGCCTGGTCATCAGGCATGGGTTATCATGGTGGGCCCAGCCCCCAATCATGACCTGGTCATCAGTTACCTCATGGTGTTATCGCAGCCCACCCATTTAGATTGAGTGTTTTCAAACCTGGATATTATTATTTATCTTTTCATGACCTACCTGAAAATGCCAACACCATAAGATATAAATCATTGCAAACAGTTACTAGGTTTGACATTCACTCCTGGTCATCGGGTGTTATGGGTTGCCAAAAATAAGTAACTGAAAACCACACCCACAATAAGCCAGAATCATCAGTTACTGCATTGAGGCATCCTGTATGTCTCTGTGTTTCTATGGTCATATGTACCATGTCATTGAGGCATGCTGTATGTCTCTGTGTTTCTATGGCATCAGTTACCTCATGGTATGTACCATGTCATTGAGGCATGCTGTATGTCTCTGGTGTTTCTACCTGGTCATCATGTACCATGTCATTGAGGCATGCTGTTACGTCTCTGTGTTTCTATGGTGTTATATGTACCATGTCATTGAGGCATGCTGGTCATCAGTTACCTCTGTGTTTCTACCTGGTCATCATGTTACCATGTCATTGAGGCATGCTGTATGTCTCTGTGTTTCTATGGCCTGGTCATCAGTTACCATGTCATTGAGGCATGCTGTATGTCTCTGTGTTTCTATGACGATATGTTCCATGTCATTGAGGCATGCTGGTCATGTCTCTGTGTTTCTATGGTCGATATGTATCATGTCATTGAGGCATGGTCATGTCTCTGGTGTTTCTATAGTGGTATGTTACCATGTCATTGCCTACTTCATTTTTACCTCACTTAGCAAACAAGATAAACGTTCTCTCAGCCTCATGACAAAATGTGTAAAATAGCATGAGATTAGCTATACAACTGGTCATCCGTTACCTTTTTCTCCCCCCAATAACATTTTGTTGGGGGTCATCAGTTACCCTGATTTCTGTAGGCCTACCCACCAACTAATTTCTGTCTATGATACTGGTGTCAGGTTTAATTTCCTACTGAACAATCTAGATAGCTCAGATAGCTAAGATAAGCAGTTATCTTTGTTATCAAAGTTTCCTCAAGTTTCCTCATCTGAGCTAAGAAGACCTCAGCCCTTATAGATTATTAGGAATGCCTCCTAAACGGTAACTTTGGGTCATCTCATGGTGTTATCATGCAGTTACCCCATGGTGTTATCTCTGGTCATCTTACTCATCTCTCTCATCAGTTACTCTGTGTTATCTCCTCTGTCTCTGTCTCTGTCTCTCTCTCTGTCTCTGTCTCTGTGTGTCTGTCTCTCCCTCCTCCACATTGTTACCTGACTCTGTCTCTTACTCTGGTCTCTCTCTGGTCTCTCTCTGTCTCTCTGACTGTCTCAGTTACCTCATGGTGTTATCACTTTCTCCCCCCTGCCATCCTCTGGTGTTATCGTCCTTCCTTCCCCCAGCTCGGACACACCAGATGGATGAGGTGAATGATGAGTTGTTGAAGAGGATCACCAGTAATAAGTCCCAGCCTCCAGCCCATGGTGTTATCAGGGTGGTCATCAGTTACCTTCAAGCAGCAGTTCCACGCTCCTCACTTTCAATTCCAGCCCCCTCATGGTGTTATCGCCTGGCATCAACTCCATGGGTTATTCTCTAAACCGGTCAGACACCACACACACACACACACTGGTCATCAAATGGTGTTATCACACCTGGTCATGTCATCAGTTACCTCATGGTGTTATCATGCTATATGACCTGGTCATCAGTTACCTCGTGGTGTTATCATGACCTGGTCATCAGTTACCTCATGGTGTTATCATGACCTGGTCATCAGTTACCTCATGGTGTTATCATGCTATATGACCTGGTCATCAGTTACCTCGTGGTGTTATCATGACCTGGTCATCAGTTACCTCATGGTGTTATCATGACCTGGTCATCAGTTACCTCATGGTGTTATCATGCTATATGACCTGGTCATCCGTTACCTCATGGTGTTATCATGACCTGGTCATCAGTTACCTCATGGTGTTATCATGACCTGGTCATCAGTTACCTCATGGTGTTATCCCTGGTCATCAGTTACCTCATGGTGTTATCATGACCTGGTCATCAGTTACCTCATGGTGTTGTCATGCTATATGACCTGGTCATCAGTTACCTCATGGTGTTATCATGACCTGGTCATCAGTTACCTCATGGTGTTATCATGACCTGGTCATCAGTTACCTCATGGTGTTATTATGACCTGGTCATCAGTTACCTGGTGTTAGACCTGGTCATCCTTACCTCATGGTGTTATCATGACCTGGTCATCAGTTACCTCATGGTGTTATCATGACCTGGTCATCAGTTACCTCATGGTGTTATCATGACCTGGTCATCAGTTACCTCATGGTGTTATCATGACCTGGTCATCAGTTACCTCATGGTGTTATCATGACCTGGTCATCAGTTACCTCATGGTGTTATCATGACCCTGGTCATCAGTTACCTCATGGTGTTATCATGACCTGGTCATCAGTTACCTCATGGTGTTATCATGACCTGGTCATCAGTTACCTCATGGTGTTATCATGCTATATGACCTGGGTCATCCGTTACCTCATGGTGTTATCATGACCTGGTCATCAGTTACCTCATGGTGTTATCATGACCTGGTCATCAGTTACCTCATGGTGTTATCATGACCTGGTCATCAGTTACCTCATGGTGTTACCTGGTCATCAGTTACCTCATGGTGTTATCATGACCTGGTCATCAGTTACCTCATGGTGTTATCATGACCTGGTCATCAGTTACCTCATGTTACCTCCTGGTCATGGTGTTATCATGCTATATGACCTGGTCATCAGTTACCTCATGGGTGTTATCATGACCTGGTCATCAGTTACCTCATGGTGTTATCATGACCTGGTCATCAGTTACCTCATGACCTGTGTTATCATGACCTGGTCATCAGTTACCTCATGGTGTTATCATGACCTGGTCATCAGTTACCTCATGGTGTTATCATGACCTGGTCATCAGTTACCTCATGGTGTTATCATGACCTGGTCATCAGTTACCTCATGGTGTTATCATGACCTGGTCATCAGTTACCTCATGGTGTTATCATGACCTGGTCATCAGTTACCTCATGGTGTTATCATGCTATATGACCTGGTCATCAGTTACCTCATGGTGTTATCATGACCTGGTCATCAGTTACCTCATGGTGTTATCATGACCTGGTCATCAGTTACCTCATGGTGTTATCATGACCTGGTCATCAGTTACCTCATGGTGTTATTATGACCTGGTCATCAGTTACCTCATGGTGTTATCATGACCTGGTCATCAGTTACCTCATGGTGTTATCATGACCTGGTCATCAGTTACCTCATGGTGTTATCATGACCTGGTCATCAGTTACCTCATGGTGTTATCATGCTATATGACCTGGTCATCAGTTACCTCATGGTGTTATCATCATCAGACCTGGTTATCATGACCTGGTCATCAGTTACCTCATGGTGTTATCATGACCTGGTCATCAGTTACCTCATGGTGTTATCATGCTATATGACCTGGTCATCAGTTACCTCATGGTGTTATCATGACCTGGTCATCAGTTACCTCATGGTGTTATCATGACCTGGTCATCAGTTACCTCATGGTGTTATCATGCTATATGACCTGGTCATCAGTTACCTCATGGTGTTATTATGACCTGGTCATCAGTTACCTCATGGTGTTATCATGACCTGGTCATGACCATGGTCATCAGTTACCTCATGGTGTTATCATGACCTGGTCATCAGTTACCTCATGGTGTTATCATGACCTGGTCATCAGTTACCTCATGGTGTTATCATGACCTGGTCATCAGTTACCTCATGGTGTTATCATGCTATATGACCTGGTCATCAGTTACCTCATGGTGTTATCATGCTATATGACCTGGTCATCAGTTACCTCATGGTGTTATCATGACCTGGTCATCAGTTACCTCATGGTGTTATCATGACCTGGTCATCAGTTACCTGGTGTTATGGTGTTATCATGACATGGGTCATCAGTTACCTCATGGTGTTATCATGACCTGGTCATCAGTTACCTCATGGTGTTATCATGACCTGGTCATCAGTTACCTCATGGTGTTATCATGACCTGGTCATCAGTTACCTCATGGTGTTATCATGACCTGGTCATCAGTTACCTCATGGTGTTATCATGACCTGGTCATCAGTTACCTCATGGTGTTATCATGACCTGGTCATCAGTTACCTCATGGTGTTATCATGACCTGGTCATCAGTTACCTCATGGTGTTATCATGCCTGGTCATCATTACCTCATGATCCTGGTCATCAGTTACCTCATGGTGTTATCATGACCTGGTCATCAGTTACCTCATGGTGTTATCATGACCTGGTCATCAGTTACCTCATGACCTGTGTTATCATGACCTGGTCATCAGTTACCTCATGGTGTTATCATGCTATATGACCTGGTCATCAGTTACCTCATGGTGTTATTATGACCTGGTCATCAGTTACCTCATGGTGTTATCATGACCTGGTCATCAGTTACCTCATGGTGTTATCATGACCTGGTCATCAGTTACCTCATGGTGTTATCATGACCTGGTCATCAGTTACCTCATGGTGTTATCATGACCTGGTCATCAGTTACCTCATGGTGTTATCATGACCTGGTCATCAGTTACCTCATGGTGTTATCATGACCTGGTCATCAGTTACCTCATGGTGTTATCATGACCTGGTCATCAGTTACCTCATGGTGTTATCATGACCTGGTCATCAGTTACCTCATGGTGTTATCATGACCTGGTCATCAGTTACCTCATGGTGTTATCATGACCTGGTCATCAGTTACCTCATGGTGTTATCATGACCTGGTCATCAGTTACCTCATGGTGTTATCATGACCTGGTCATCAGTTACCTCATGGTGTTATCATGACCTGGTCATCAGTTACCTCATGGTGTTATCATGACCTGGTCATCAGACCTGGTGTTATCATCCCTGGTCATACCTCATGGTGTTATCATGACCTGGTCATCAGTTACCTCATGGTGTTATCATGACCTGGTCATCAGTTACCTCATGGTGTTATCATGATGCTATATGACCTGGTCATCAGTTACCTCATGGTGTTATCATGACCTGGTCATCAGTTACCTCATGGTGTTATCATGCTGGTCATCAGTGACCTGGTCATCAGTTACCTCATGGTGTTATTATGACCTGGTCATCAGTTACCTCATGGTGTTATCATGCTCATGGTGTTATGACCTGGTCATCAGTTACCTCATGGTGTTATCATGACCTGGTCATCAGTTACCTCATGGTGTTATCATGACCTGGTCATCAGTTACCTCATGGTGTTATCATGACCTGGTCATCAGTTACCTCATGGTGTTATCATGCTAGTACCTGACCTGGTCATCAGTTACCTCATGGTGTTATTATGACCTGGTCATCAGTTACCTCATGGTGTTATCATGACCTGGTCATCAGTTACCTCATGGTGTTATCATGACCTGGTCATCAGTTACCTCATGGTGTTATCATGACCTGGTCATCAGTTACCTCATGGTGTTATCATGACCTATCATGACCTGGTCATCCGGTCATACCTCATGGTGTTATCATGACCTGGTCATCAGTTACCTCATGGTGTTATCATGACCTGGTCATCAGTTACCTCATGGTGTTATCATGACCTGGTCATCAGTTACCTCATGGTGTTATCATGACCTGGTCATCAGTTACCTCATGGTGTTATCATGACCTGGTCATCAGTTACCTCATGGTGTTATCATGACCTGGTCATCAGTTACCTCATGGTTTATCCTCATGGTGTTATCATGGTGTTATCATGACCTGGTCATCAGTTACCTCATGGTGTTATCATGACCTGGTCATCAGTTACCTCATGGTGTTATCATGACCTGGTCATCAGTTACCTCATGGTGTTATCATGACCTGGTCATCAGTTACCTCATGGTGTTATCATGCTATATGACCTGGTCATCAGTTACCTCATGGTGTTATCATGACCTGGTCATCAGTTACCTCATGGTGTTATCATGACCTGGTCATCAGTTACCTCATGGTGTTATCATGACCTGGTCATCAGTTACCTCATGGTGTTATCATGACCTGGTCATCAGTTACCTCATGGTGTTATCATGACCTGGTCATCAGTTACCTCATGGTGTTATCATGCTATATGACCTGGTCATCAGTTACCTCATGGTGTTATCATGACCTGGTCATCAGTTACCTCATGGTGTTATCATGACCTGGTCATCAGTTACCTCATGGTGTTATCATGACCTGGTCATCAGTTACCTCATGGTGTTATCATGCTATATGACCTGGTCATCAGTTACCTCATGGTGTTATCATGACCTGGTCATCAGTTACCTCATGGTGTTATCATGACCTGGTCATCAGTTACCTCATGGTGTTATCATGACCTGGTCATCAGTTACCTCATGGTGTTATCATGACCTGGTCATCAGTTACCTCATGGTGTTATCATGACCTGGTCATCAGTTACCTCATGGTGTTATCATGACCTGGTCATCAGTTACCTCATGGTGTTATCATGACCTGGTCATCAGTTACCTCATGGTGTTAGCATGACCTGGTCATCAGTTACCTCATGGTGTTATCATGACCTGGTCATCAGTTACCTCATGGTGTTATCATGACCTGGTCATCAGTTACCTCATGGTGTTATCATGACCTGGTCATCAGTTACCTCATGGTGTTATCATGACCTGGTCATCAGTTACCTCATGGTGTTATCATGACCTGGTCATCAGTTACCTCATGGTGTTATCATGCCTGGTCATATGACCTGGTCATCAGTTACCTCATGGTGTTATCATGACCTGGTCATCAGTTACCTCATGGTGTTATCATGACCTGGTCATCAGTTACCTCATGGTGTTATCATGACCTGGTCATCAGTTACCTCATGGTGTTATCATGCTATATGACCTGGTCATCAGTTACCTCATGGTGTTATTATGACCTGGTCATCAGTTACCTCATGGTGTTATCATGACCTGGTCATCAGTTACCTCATGGTGTTATCATGACCTGGTCATCAGTTACCTCATGGTGTTATCATGACCTGGTCATCAGTTACCTCATGGTGTTATCATGACCTGGTCATCAGTTACCTCATGGTGTTATCATGTTACCTCATGGTGTTATCATGACCTGGTCATCAGTTACCTCATGGTGTTATCATGACCTGGTCATCAGTTACCTCATGGTGTTATCATGACCTGGTCATCAGTTACCTCATGGTGTTATCATGACCTGGTCATCAGTTACCTCATGGTGTTATCATGACCTGGTCATCAGTTACCTCATGGTGTTATCATGACCTGGTCATCAGTTACCTCATGGTGTTATCATGACCTGGTCATCAGTTACCTCATGGTGTTATCCTGGTCATCAGTTACCTCATGGTGTTATGACCTGGTCATCAGTTACCTCATGGTGTTATCATGACCTGGTCATCAGTTACCTCATGGTGTTATCATGACCTGGTCATCAGTTACCTCATGGTGTTATCATGACCTGGTCATCAGTTACCTCATGGTGTTATCATGACTATATGACTGGTCATCAGTTACCTCATGGTGTTATCATGACCTGGTCATCAGTTACCTCATGGTGTTATCATGACCTGGTCATCAGTTACCTCATGGTGTTATCATGACCTGGTCATCCTCATGTTACCTGGTCATCAGTTACCTCATGGTGTTATCATGACCTGGTCATCAGTTACCTCATGGTGTTATCATGACCTGGTCATCAGTTACCTCATGGTGTTATCATGACCTGGTCATCAGTTACCTCATGGTGTTATCATGACCTGGTCATCAGTTACCTCATGGTGTTATCATGACCTGGTCATCAGTTACCTCATGGTGTTATCATGACCTGGTCATCAGTTACCTCATGGTGTTATCATGACCTGGTCATCAGTTACCTCATGGTGTTATCATGACCTGGTCATCAGTTACCTCATGGTGTTATCATGACCTGGTCATCAGTTACCTCATGGTGTTATCATTACCTCATGACCTGGTCATCAGTTACCTCATGGTGTTATTATGACCTGGTCATCAGTTACCTCATGGTGTTATCATGACCTGGTCATCAGTTACCTCATGGTGTTATCATGACCTGGTCATCAGTTACCTCATGGTGTTATCATGCTATATGACCTGGTCATCAGTTACCTCATGGTGTTATCATGACCTGGTCATCAGGTGTTATCATGACCTGGTCATCAGTTACCTCATGGTGTTATCATGACCTGGTCATCAGTTACCTCATGGTGTTATTATGCCTGGTCATCAGTTATCATGACCTGGTCATCAGTTACCTCATGGTGTTATTATGACCTGGTCATCAGTTACCTCATGGTGTTATCATGACTATCATGACCTGGTCATCAGTTACCTCATGGTGTTATCATGACCTGGTCATCAGTTACCTCATGGTGTTATCATGACCTGGTCATCAGTTACCTCATGGTGTTATCATGACCTGGTCATCAGTTACCTCATGGTGTTATCATGACCTGGTCATCAGTTACCTCATGGTGTTATCATGACCTGGTCATCAGTTACCTCATGGTGTTATTATGACCTGGTCATCAGTTACCTCATGGTGTTATCATGACCTGGTCATCAGTTACCTCATGGTGTTATCATGACCTGGTCATCAGTTACCTCATGGTGTTATCATGACCTGGTCATCAGTTACCTCATGGTGTTATCATGACCTGGTCATCAGTTACCTCATGGTGTTATCATGACCTGGTCATCAGTTACCTCATGGTGTTATCATGACCTGGTCATCAGTTACCTCATGGTGTTATCATGACAGTTACTGGTCATCAGTTACCTCATGGTGTTATCATGACCTGGTCATCAGTTACCTCATGGTGTTATCATGACCTGGTCATCAGTTACCTCATGACCTGTCATCAGTTATCATGGTGTTATCATGACCTGGTCATCAGTTACCTCATGGTGTTATCATGACCTGGTCATCAGTTACCTCATGGTGTTATCATGACCTGGTCATCAGTTACCTCATGGTGTTATCATGACCTGGTCATCAGTTACCTCATGGTGTTATCATGACCTGGTCATCAGTTACCTCATGGTGTTATCATGACCTGGTCATCAGTTACCTCATGGTGTTATCATGACCTGGTCATCAGTTACCTCATGGTGTTATCATGACCTGGTCATCAGTTACCTCATGGTGTTATCATGACCTGGTCATCAGTTACCTCATGGTGTTATCATGACCTGGTCATCAGTTACCTCATGGTGTTATCATGACCTGGTCATCAGTTACCTCATGGTGTTATCATGACCTGGTCATCAGTTACCTCATGGTGTTATCATGACCTGGTCATCAGTTACCTCATGGTGTTATCATGACCTGGTCATCAGTTACCTCATGGTGTTATCATGACCTGGTCATCAGTTACCTCATGGTGTTATCATGACCTGGTCATCAGTTACCTCATGGTGTTATCATGACCTGGTCATCAGTTACCTCATGGTGTTATCATGACCTGGTCATCAGTTACCTCATGGTGTTATCATGACCTGGTCATCAGTTACCTCATGGTGTTATCATGACCTGGTCATCAGTTACCTCATGGTGTTATCATGCTATATGACCTGGTCATCAGTTACCTCATGGTGTTATCATGACCTGGTCATCAGTTACCTCATGGTGTTATCATGACCTGGTCATCAGTTACCTCATGGTGTTATCATGACCTGGTCATCAGTTACCTCATGGTGTTATCATGCTACCTGGTCATCAGTTACCTCATGGTGTTATCATGACCTGGTCATCAGTTACCTCATGGTGTTATCATGCTATATGACCTGGTCACAGTTACTGGTCATCATCAGTTACCTCATGGTGTTGTTATCATGACCTGGTCATCAGTTACCTCATGGTGTTATCATGACCTGGTCATCAGTTACCTCATGGTGTTATCATGACCTGGTCATCAGTTACCTCATGGTGTTATCATGACCTGGTCATCAGTTACCTCATGGTGTTATCATGACCTGGTCATCAGTTACCTCATGGTGTTATCATGACCTGGTCATCAGTTACCTCATGGTGTTATCATGACCTGGTCATCAGTTACCTCATGGTGTTATCATGACCTGGTCATCAGTTACCTCATGGTGTTATCATGACCTGGTCATCAGTTACCTCATGGTGTTATCATGACCTGGTCATCAGTTACCTCATGGTGTTATCATGACCTGGTCATCAGTTACCTCATGGTGTTATCATGACCTGGTCATCAGTTACCTCATGGTGTTATCATGACCTGGTCATCAGTTACCTCATGGTGTTATCATGACCTGGTCATCAGTTACCTCATGGTGTTATCATGACCTGGTCATCAGTTACCTCATGGTGTTATCATGACCTGGTCATCAGTTACCTCATGGTGTTATCATGACCTGGTCATCAGTTACCTCATGGTGTTATCATGACCTGGTCATCAGTTACCTCATGGTGTTATCATGCTATATGACCTGGTCATCAGTTACCTCATGGTGTTATTATGACCTGGTCATCAGTTACCTCATGGTGTTATCATGACCTGGTCATCAGTTACCTCATGGTGTTATCATGACCTGGTCATCAGTTACCTCATGGTGTTATCATGACCTGGTCATCAGTTACCTCATGGTGTTATCATGACCTGGTCATCAGTTACCTCATGGTGTTATCATGACCTGGTCATCAGTTACCTCATGGTGTTATCATGCTATATGACCTGACCTGGTCATCAGTTACCTGGTGTTATCATGACCTGGTCATCAGTTACCTCATGGTGTTATCCCTGGTCATCAGTTACCTCATGGTGTTATCATGACCTGGTCATCAGTTACCTCATGACATGACCTGGTCATCAGTTACCTCATGGTGTTATCATGACCTGGTCATCAGTTACCTCATGGTGTTATCATGACCTGGTCATCAGTTACCTCATGGTGTTATCATGACCTGGTCATCAGTTACCTCATGGTGTTATCTATATGACCTGGTCATCAGTTACCTCATGGTGTTATCCTGGTCATCAGTTACCTCATGGTGTTATCATGACCTGGTCATCAGTTACCTCATGGTGTTATCATGACCTGGTCATCAGTTACCTCATGGTGTTATCATGACCTGGTCATCAGTTACCTCATGGTGTTATCATGACCTGGTCATCAGTTACCTCATGGTGTTATCATGACCTGGTCATCAGTTACCTCATGGTGTTATCATGCTATATGACCTGGTCATCAGTTACCTCATGGTGTTATCATGACCTGGTCATCAGTTACCTCATGGTGTTATCATGACCTGGTCATCAGTTACCTCATGGTGTTATCATGACCTGGTCATCAGTTACCTCATGGTGTTATCATGCTATATGACCTGGTCATCAGTTACCTCATGGTGTTATCATGACCTGGTCATCAGTTACCTCATGGTGTTATCCTGGTCATCAGTTACCTGGTGTTATCATGACCTGGTCATCAGTTACCTCATGGTGTTATCATGACCTGGTCATCAGTTACCTCATGGTGTTATCATGACCTGGTCATCAGTTACCTCATGGTGTTATCATGACCTATATCATGACCCTGGTCATCAGTTACCTCATGGTGTTATTATGACCTGGTCATCAGTTACCTCATGGTGTTATCATGACCTGGTCATCAGTTACCTCATGGTGTTATCATGACCTGGTCATCAGTTACCTCATGGTGTTATCATGACCTGGTCATCAGTTACCTCATGGTGTTATCATGACCTGGTCATCAGTTACCTCATGGTCATCAGTTACCTCATATTATGACCTGGTCATCAGTTACCTCATGGTGTTATCATGACCTGGTCATCAGTTACCTCATGGTGTTATCATGACCTGGTCATCAGTTACCTCATGGTGTTATTATGACCTTCATCAGTTACTATGTTATCATGACCTGGTCATCAGTTACCTCATGGTGTTATCATGACCTGGTCATCAGTTACCTCATGGTGTTATCATGACCTGGTCATCAGTTACCTCATGGTGTTATCATGACCTGGTCATCAGTTACCTCATGGTGTTATCATGACCTGGTCATCAGTTACCTCATGGTGTTATCATGACCTGGTCATCAGTTACCTCATGGTGTTATCATGACCTGGTCATCAGTTACCTCATGGTGTTATCATGACCTGGTCATCAGTTACCTCATGGTGTTATCATGACCTGGTCATCAGTTACCTCATGGTGTTATCATGACCTGGTCATCAGTTACCTCATGGTGTTATCATGACCTGGTCATCAGTTACCTCATGGTGTTGTCATGCTATATGACCTGGTCATCAGTTACCTCATGGTGTTATCATGACCTGGTCATCAGTTACCTCATGGTGTTATCATGCTATATGACCTGGTCATCAGTTACCTCATGGTGTTATCATGCTATATGACCTGGTCATCAGTTACCTCATGGTGTTATTATGACCTGGTCATCAGTTACCTCATGGTGTTATCATGACCTGGTCATCAGTTACCTCATGGTGTTATCATGCTATATGACCTGGTCATCAGTTACCTCATGGTGTTATCATGACCTGGTCATCAGTTACCTCATGGTGTTATCATGACCTGGTCATCAGTTACCTCATGGTGTTACCTGGTCATCAGTTACCTCATGGTGTTATCATGACCTGGTCATCAGTTACCTCATGGTGTTATCATGACCTGGTCATCAGTTACCTCATGGTGTTATCATGACCTGGTCATCAGTTACCTCATGGTGTTATCATGACCTGGTCATTACCTCATGGTGTTATCACTGGTCATCAGTTACCTCATGGTGTTATCATGACCTGGTCATCAGTTACCTCATGGTGTTATCATGCGACCTGGTCATCAGTTACCTCATGGTGTTATCATGACCTGGTCATCAGTTACCTCATGGTGTTATCATATGACCTGGTCATCAGTTACCTCATGGTGTTATCATGACTGGTCATCAGTGATCCTGGTCATCAGTTACCTCATGGTGTTATCATGACCTGGTCATCAGTTACCTCATGGTGTTATCATGGTCATATTACCTCATGGTGATCATGACCTGGTCATCAGTTACCTCATGGTGTTATCATGACCTGGTCATCAGTTACCTCATGGTGTTATCATGACCTGGTCATCAGTTACCTCATGGTGTTATCATGACCTGGTCATCAGTTACCTCATGGTGTTATCATGACCTGGTCATCAGTTACCTCATGGTGTTATCATGACCTGGTCATCAGTTACCTCATGGTGTTATCATGACCTGGTCATCAGTTACCTCATGGTGTTATCATGCTGGTATGACCTGGTCATCCTGGTCAGTTACCTCATGGTGTTATCATGACCTGGTCATCAGTTACCTCATGGTGTTATCATGACCTGGTCATCAGTTACCTCATGGTGTTATCATGACCTGGTCATCAGTTACCTCATGGTGTTATCATGACCTGGTCATCAGTTACCTCATGGTGTTATCATGTATATTGTCTTCAGTGAGATACTGTACATAAGTGTACTATTAGTAATCAGGTTATACCCATGTCAGGGTATGGAGCATTATGGGCATTATGGGTAATGTAGTCTCTGTTCCCTACAGGACAGTGGAGTGTCTGGCTGTAAAGCATTATGGGTAATGTAGTCTTTGTTCCCTACAGGACAGTGGAGTGTCTGGGTATAGAGCATTGTGGGTAATGTAGTCTCTGTTCCATGCAGGACGGTGGAGTGTCTGGGTATAGAGCATTATGGGTAATGTAGTCTCTGTTCCCTACAGGACGGTGGATTGTCTGGGGATCCTGACGGGTGCTCAGCTCTTCTCTCTGAACAAGGAGGAACTGAAGGCAGTGTGTGGAGATGAGGGAGCCAGGGTCTACAGCCAGACCACCGTGCAGAAAGCCCAGCTAGAGGTCTGTTTCATATACACACATATACACACACGCCCTCATATATATATATACACACACACACACGCTCACACACACGCACGCACGCAAATATACACACACACATATACACACACGCCCTCATATATATATACACACACACACGCTCACACACACGCACGCACGCAAATATATACACACACACACTCACACACACATATACACTACCGTTCAAAAGTTTGGGGTCACTTAGAAATGCCCTTGTCTTTGAAAGAAAAGCACATTTTTTTGTCCTTTAAAATAACATCAAATTGATCCGAAATACAGTGTAGACATTGTTAATGTTGTAAATGACTATTGTGGCTGAAAACGGCTGATTTTTTATGGAATATCTACATAGCTGTACAGAGGTCCATTATCAGCAAACATCACTCCTGTGGTCCAATGGCACGTTGTGTTGGCTAAATCAAGATTATAATTTTAAAAAGCTGATTGATCATTAGAAAACCCTTTTGCAATTATGTTAGCACAGCTGACAACCTCTGTCCTGATTAAAGAAGCAATAAAACTGACCTTTAGACTAGTTGAGTATCTGGAGCATCAGCATTGTGGGTTTGATTACAGGCTCAAAATGGATAGAAACAAATAACTTGCTTCTGAAACTCGTCAGTCTATTCTTGTTCTGAGAAATGAAGGCTATTCCAGGCGAGAAATTGCCAAGAAATTGAAGATCTCGTACAACGCTGTGTACTCCTCCCTTCACAGAACAGCGCAAACTGGCTCTAACCAGGATAGAAAGAGGAGTGGGAGGCCCCGGTGCACAACTTAGCAAGAGGACAAGTACATTAGAGTGTCTAGTTTGAGAAACAGACACCTCATAAGTCCTCAACTGGCAGCTTCATTAAATAGTACCCGCAAAACACCAGTCTCAACGTCAACAGTGAAGAGGCGACTCTGGGATACTGGCCTTCTAGGCAGAGTTGCAAAGAAAAAGCCACATCTCAGACTGGCCAATAAAAATAAAAGATTAAGATGGGCAAAAGAAACACAGACACTGGACAGAGGAAGATTGGGGGAAAAAGTGTTATGGACAGACATTAAATTTGAGGTGTTCAGATCACAAAGAAGAACATTTGTGAGACTCAGAAAAAATGAAAAGATGTTGGAGGAGTGCTTGACGCCATCTGTGAAGCATGGTGGAGGCGATGTGATGGTCTGGGGGGGCTTTGGTGGAGGCGATGTGATGGTCTGGGGGGCTTTGGTGGAGGCAATGTGATGGTCTGGGGGCTTTGGTGGAGGCGATGTGATGGTCTGGGGGCTCTTTGGTGGAGGCGATGTGATGGTCTGGGGGTCTTTGGTGGAGGCGATGTGATGGTCTGGGGGCTTTGGTGGAGGCGATGTGATGGTCTGGGGGTCTTTGGTGGAGGCGATGTGATGGTCTGGGGGTCTTTGGTGGAGGCGATGTGATGGTCTGGGGGTCTTTGGTGGAGGCGATGTGATGGTCTGGGGGCTTTGGTGGAGGCGATGTGATGGTCTGGGGGGCTTTGGTGGAGGCGATGTGATGGTCTGGGGGCTTTGGTGGAGGCGATGTGATGGTCTGGGGGGCTTTGGTGGAGGCGATGTGATGGTCTGGGGGTCTTTGGTGGAGGCGATGTGATGGTCTGGGGGTCTTTGGTGGAGGCGATGTGATGGTCTGGGGGCTTTGGTGGAGGCGATGTGATGGTCTGGGGGCTTTGGTGGAGGCGATGTGATGGTCTGGGGGGTCTTTGGTGGAGGCGATGTGATGGTTTGGGGGTGCTTTGGTGGTGGTAAAGTGGGAGATTTGTTCAGGGTAAAAGGGATCTGGAAGAAGGAAGGCTATCACTCCATTTTGCAACGCCATGCCCACCCTGTGGACGGCGCTTCATTGGAGCCAATTTCCTCCTACATCAGGACAATGACCCAAAGCACAGCTCCAAACTATGCAATGACTATTTAGTGAAGAAGCAGTCAGCTGGTATTCTGTCTATAATGGAGTGGCCAGCACAGTCACCAGATCTCAACCCTATTGAGCTGTTGTGGGAGCAGCTTGACCGTATGGTACAGAAGAAGAGCCCATCAAGCCAATCCAATCTGTGGGAGGTGCTTCAGGAAGCATGGGGGTGAAATCTACCTCAACCAATTGACAACTAGAAGCCAAATGTCTGCAGGGCTGTAATTGCTGCAAATGGAGGATTATTTGACGAAAGCAAAGTTTGAAGGACACAAATATTATTTCAATTAAAAATAATTATTTATAACCTTGTCAATGTCTTGACTAGATTTCCTATTAATTTTGCAACTGATTTCTAAGTGATAGTGTATATACACACACACACACACACACACACACACACACACACACACACACACACACACACACACACACACAGTACACACACATACAGCACACACACACATGATTAGACACATAAATACACACACAAACACATACAGTACACACACGTGCACACACACACACAAATACACACACACATGCATACGCACACACACTCACGTACAGTACACTCACACGCACACACTTACGCACACACACACACACACATGCATACATACACTCACGTACAGTACACTCACACGCACACACTTACGCACACACACACACACATACACACGCACATGCATACACACACACACACACACATGCATACACACACATACACTCACGTACAGTACACTCACACGTACACACTTACGCACACACACACATACACACGCACATGCATACACACACACACACACATGCATACACACACATACACTCACGTACAGTACACTCACACGTACACTCACACGCACACACTTACACACACACTTACACACACATACACACACACATGCATACGCACACACACTCACGTACAGTACACTTACACACACACACACACACTCACATACAGTGCACACTTACACACACTCCTTGTGCCGCTTTTTTAAAGCTTGAGACCCTGTCTTTTTATAGTTAAGTGGATAGATACAGTAACTGTACTGATACAAATACACTGAACAAAAATATAAATGCAACATGTAATGTGTTGGTCCCATGTTTCATGAGCTGAAATAAGATCCCAGACATTTTACATTTTTCACAAGAAGGTTATTCGTCTTAAATTTTGTGCACAAATGTGTTTACATCCCTGTCAGTGAGCATTTCTCCCTTTGCCAAGATAATCCATCTACCTGACAGGTGTGGCATATCAAGAACCTGATTAAACAGCATGATAATTACACAGGTGCACCTTGTGCTGGGGACAATAAAAGGCCACTCTAAAATGTGCAGTTTTGTCACACAACACAATGCCACTGATGTCTCAAGTTTTGAGTGAGTGTACACAATTCCTGGAAGCTGAAAATGTCCTAGTTCTTCCATGGCCTGCATACTTACCAGACACGATACCTGTTGAGCATGTTTGGGATGCTCTGGATTGACGTGTATGACAGTGTGTTCCAGTTCCCGCCAATATCCAGCAACTTCGTACAGCCGTTGAAGAGGAGTGGAACAACATTCCACAGGCCACAATAAACAGCCTGATCAACTCTATGCGAAGGAGATGTGTCGCGCTGCATGAGGCAAATGGTGGTCACACCAGATACAGACTGGTTTTCTGATTCACGTCCCTACCTTTAAAAAAATATATATATCTGTTATCAACAGATGGATATCTGTATTCCCAGTCATGTTAAATCCATAGATTAGGGCCTAATTAATTCATCCCAATTGACTGATTTCCTTATATGAGCTGTAACTCAGTAAAATCTTTACAAATGTTGCATGTTGTGTTTCTCTTTTGTTCAGTGTTTGTTGGGACGTGTGAAACTAAAGCCTGTATTACTGTTTTCCAGAAGAGCAGTGGGGATTCAGAGCTCCAAGAGATCATGAGACGACGACAAGAGAAGATCGATGCCGGCAAGGACTGATCTGGACATGCTCACTGACTTTCAACCAATCACAGGCCAGCCTGGCTGACTGTCAACCAATCACAGCCTAGCATGGCTGGTTACCATAACAACCCTCTCCAGTACTAACCAACCAAAAGCCTTCCCCTCCCAAAGCGCCTACCCTTTCACGAACCAACTGTTTTTTCTTTTGTCAGACAATTGACATTTAATATTGGTATGTACTATAAATGTTGTTATATACATTTTTATTTTATTTTATTGTATATTTATTTTTTATTGTTTTGTGAATGTGAATGTTTACTTCAATGATGTTCTCTGGTAATTATGACTGCTTCTCTGTCTGACACTAACCACGTTTCCATCCAAACATTTCATGCGGATGAATTACCTGACACATGAAAGAAGTTACGACTGGGCTTATGGAAACATTAAATACTGGTACATTTGTAGAAATGCCGACAGACAATATGTTCGTTCGACATGGCGGGATCTTTTTTGTGTCGGTAAAATTAATTATGCAAGAAATGGTGGTGGAAATGCCTTTATACTTAAATATTGATATAATAACCATCATATTGACGTCAACTTGGAGTCAGGCGATGATATGTTGTGTAGTCCTCCCCACGACGACTCGGGAAACCACGCAGTTTATTAGGCTACAGATGAAATAAATGATGATGAACTTCACCGGGTGGTGATGAGCTTGATGCGCCTTTCCAATCCATATCCAGGGTCTTATTCCAGTGACATGTTGATAGATACTTGGCTGCCGTTTGACAAAATGAAAAAAATAATATTGCTTTTATCCATAAATCATCTCATAATGCACTGCATTTGCGAACTGTTGGCTAGAGACCAGAGTGGACACATTCGCTATTTATAACACATCTCTTCTTTTTGTGATAAAACCATCAAGAGTTGAAAATGCGATGGAAACCCAATTAACTTCTATTGGGAATTTAACAGAAAAAGTATGTTTTATGGGCACTACACCACACAGTCTTTTATCCGCAAAAATTAAGTTTGATGGAAAAACATCTCTGGTGTGAAAAACATGCGAATATTGTTTTATGGCAAATGTTAGAATATTTGCATGAAAATATGTCGCTAATTGGATGAAAAACCTGGCCACTGTCTCTTAACTTTGTATCGTGGTGAAGGACCATATTAATACCTGGCCACTGTCTCTTAACTTTGTATGGTGATGAGGGACCATATTAATACCTGGCCACTGTCTCTTAACTTTGTATGGTGATGAGGGACCATATTAATACCTGGCCACTGTCTCTTAACTTTGTATCGTGGTGAGGGACCATATTAATACCTGGCCACTGTCTCTTAACTTTGTATCGTGGTGAGGGACCATATTAATACCTGGCCACTGTCTCTTAACTTTGTATCGTGGTGAAGGACCATATTAATACCTGGCCACTGTCTCTTAACTTTGTATCGTGGTGAAGGACCATATTAATACCTGGCCACTGTCTCTTAACTTTGTATCGTGATGAGGGACCATATTAATACCTGGCCACTGTCTCTTAACTTTGTATCGTGGTGAAGGACCATATTAATACCTGGCCACTGTCTCTTAACTTTGTATCGTGGTGAGGGACCATATTAATACCTGGCCACTGTCTCTTAACTTTGTATCGTGGTGAAGGACCATATTAATACCTGGCCACTGTCTCTTAACTTTGTATGGTGATGAGGGACCATATTAATACCTGGCCACTGTCTCTTAACTTTGTATGGTGATGAGGGACCATATTAATACCTGGCCACTGTCTCTTAACTTTGTATCGTGGTGAGGGACCATATTAATACCTGGCCACTGTCTCTTAACTTTGTATCGTGGTGAGGGACCATATTAATACCTGGCCACTGTCTCTTAACTTTGTATCGTGGTGAAGGACCATATTAATACCTGGCCACTGTCTCTTAACTTTGTATCGTGGTGAGGGACCATATTAATACCTGGCCACTGTCTCTTAACTTTGTATCGTGGTGAAGGACCATATTAATACCTGGCCACTGTCTCTTAACTTTGTATCGTGGTGAGGGACCATATTAATACCTGGCCACTGTCTCTTAACTTTGTATCGTGATGAGGGACCATATTCATTTTGAGTGAGTATGTGTTTTCTGGCTTTTATGTCTCCCATGTTTTATCTCCAGGGATTTATGGAAGACATTTTTTATTTTATTTTTTTAAATCAAATCCATAAAGGTTCTCAATGTATATTGTCAAATTGGATGTTAATGTTAAGATAAGGGATGATTCTAACCTACAGTAGTAGTACAATGTTATACCTTATAATAAGTAGTGCTGTATGTACGTTTTTGAGTTTTCTGAATTTTATTCTCATATCCAGTCACACATAATTGCAGCTGTTCAACTAAATACACTTCTGTAATTCAGTTTACATATTCTATATTACTAAATGTGATACTCTAATTCAGTTTACATGTTCTATATTACTAAATGCAATATCTGTAATTCAGCTACATGTTCTATATTACTAAATGCGGTACTGTAATTCAGCTTACATATTCTATATTACTAAATGCATATTCAGCTATATATTACTAAATGCGGTACTGTAATTCAGCTTACATCAAATGCTACTGTAATTCATTATATTCTATATTACTAAATGCGGTACTGTAATTCAGCTACATGTTCTATATTACTAAATGCGGTACTGTAATTCAGCTTACATATTCTATATTACTAAATGCGGTACTGTAATTCAGCTTACATATTCTATATTACTAAATGCGGTACTGTAATTCAGCTACATGTTCTATATTACTAAATGCGGTACTGTAATTCAGCTACATATTCTATATTACTAAATGCAGTACTGTAATTCAGCTACATATCCACGGTCTATATGAAGTACGCTTTACATGTACAATATTAATCCAATCCAATATTTCTGTTCTGTGTTCATGTTTTTTCCTCCAATAATAAACCCAAGGTTGAAATTCAAACTGATCTTTGTGGCTCTGTTCCATGATTCACAGAGAACTGTACGGGTTATCACACACCCAGAGTAATCTGAAGTAGCGGAGAGTAGATAACTTGTGTTTATTTTAATTTTTAAATGTTTAACCAAGTGTCTTTTTTTAAATGATATGATTGGATGTAGTTGTGTAAATAAAGCTAATTTGTGGTATAGAATTGGGAGAGAAAGTCTTAATAAAAACATAGTTGGTAGAGACCTTCCTCCATGTTAAATTTGTTCTATAGTACTGTTGTGGGAAAAGTTGATATAAAAGATCAGGCAGACACTAATTGACTTGTATAATAGTTCCATCTTTAATACACATGAGCAGCTGCAAGGTCGGTCCCGCTCTGGTCGCAGTCAGGGAAGGAGCTCCAAGAGTAAATGGCTATATGTCCCTTATATAATGGGAGGTGATCAAACAATCCAATTGTTTACACCACAGTTATTTTATACAAAGCAACGGCCCCAACACAGAACAGAGCATTAAGCCTTGAGAAGATCCAACCTCTGCCACCACAGTAACTGTATGATCACTAACCTCTGCCACCACAGTAACTGTACGATCACTAACCTCTGCCACCACAGTAACTGTACGATCACTAACCTCTGCCACCACAGTAACTGTACGATCACTAACCTCTGCCACCACAGTAACTGTACTGATCACTAACCTCTGCCACCACAGTAACTGTACGATCACTAACCTCTGCCACCACAGTAACTGTACGATCACTAACCTCTGCCACCACAGTAACTGTACGATCACTAACCACTGCCACCACAGTAACTGTACGATCACTAACCTCTGCCACCACAGTAACTGTACGATCACTAACCACTGCCACCACAGTAACTGTACGATCACTAACCTCTGCCACCACAGTAACTGTACGATCACTAACCTAACCTTATCATTCACTATTAACCTGTTTCTTTTTGTCTGGGGAAACCGAAAAAAAAACAGTTTTATTCTGGTCTGATCTTACAGAAGAGAAATCCATTTGCTTCTCCATCTATTAGCTTCTCCGTCTATTAGCTTCTCCATTAGCTTCTCCATCTATTAGCTTCTCCATTAGCTTCTCCGTTAGCTTCTCCATCTATTAGCATCTCTATTAGCTTCTCCATTAGCTTCTCCATTAGCTTCTCCATTAGCTTCTCTATTAGCTTCTCCATCTATTAGCTTCTCCATCTATTAGCTTCTCCATTAGCTTCTCCATTAGCTTCTCCATCTATTAGCTTCTCTATTAGTTTCTCCATTAGCTTCTCCATTAGCTTCTCCATCTATTAGCATCTCTATTAGCTTCTCCATTAGCTTCTCCATCTATTAGCTTCTCTATTAGCTTCTCCATCTATTAGCTTCCCTATTAGCTTCTCCATCTATTAGCTTCTTCATTAGCTTCTCCATTAGCTTCTGCTTCCATAAATAGGTCCAGACAGAGTGGGCACGATGGGTGAAGGGGGGGGGGGTATATTACTGCCAAAATGTTGTAACCGCAGCAACCGATCTCCATAGAGCTCCCCTTAGTGTACAGATGTAATCTAACAACCACCTTTTACAGAGCAATAGCTCAGCCACATAGTCTAGGATCGTTTTCTTTCAATGGGGCAGATTGTAGCAAGACGTTTAGCAACGGACAACAGAAAATTCTATATTCCTATTGGACAATTTCAGGTTATACCTCCCTGTTTCAAAACGTTTTCTCTCAACTGAACACGACCCTGAACTCGGTGAAGGCAACTCACATTCACAGCACAGTAAGTGTCGTGTCGTTGACTGGCATGATAGTCTTGTACTCAAATAATAAAAAATAAAATAAAGTATTAAAAAATAAAATAAAAAAAAATAAAAAAAAGGACAATGCAAATCTTTACAGTGTATAAGACATGTTTCTCGGTTAACACTATACTATGGTAGAAAATACCGCACAGCAATGTAAACCACACAGTGATATCACCACCACACAGACAGGCCACTCAGATTATAAGAATATAAGGATATTTGTATTCATTAAGATCCCCATTAACAGCTACTCTTCCTGGGGTCCAAACCAGGTTAAAACAGCGACATCACAACATCATCAAATAACACAATATTTTATTACACTATTACTCTACTATGTAGTATTATATGTAGTATACTATATAGTACCTGTACATTAGAGTACTCTGTTTGGTAGGCAGTATTAAGATGGCAGGGGGGGGGGGGGGGTAGGTTTCACACCAGACATCAAGTTTGACATGCAGACCTGTGCACTGTGATTGACTTTTTAAAAAGGTGATTTACGCTTGAGCTAACATCCACGATGTTTGCAGCGATCATTATCAACACAAACGTCTAGGAAATGTCCTCTCTGTTCGCAGGTCGTTAATCTGCGATGGATTAAATCCCGTCCAGAGTCAGGAAGGGATTTATTTATGGAGATACGCATCCAGCCACAGATCCCCTGACTTCTTCAGTGACCTGGAGAAGAACAGAGGTGGATAAAGAACCAGGTAAATCACATAGGAGACTGAGAGCAGCAGGTATCACCTTAGGATGTACAATCTATTCCCAGAGGAATAGCACTATACAAGTATTCATTAAAACACTTTACCTGACAACATCAGTGATGCCTTTCTGCAAAGTCTTGACCTGGTAGGGAACTCCATGTTTCTCACACAAAGCACGAACCAGAGGAGCCACCAGGTGGTAGTTATGACGGGGCATGGTAGGAAACAGACTGGGAGACAGAGGGGGAGACAGAGAAAGAGAGGCAGAGAGAGAGAGTGGGGGAGGAGGAAGGAGAGAGAGGGAGGGAGAGAGCAGACACAGAGTTTTTCAGAGAAACCTCCGTTTCTGAGTAGGGTTGTATCGATATTGTATCTAAACACTATTACGAGGTAGAGTATTTAGTACAAACAACAAGTTATATTTAAGATCAAATGAAGCTGAATACTAAAACTACACTGCTCAAAAAAATAAAGGGAACACTAAAATAACACATCCTAGATCTGAATGAATGAAATATTCTTATTAAATACTTTTTTCTTTACATAGTTGAATGTGCTGACAACAAAATCACACAAAAATGATCAATTGAAACCAAATGTATCAACCCATGGAGGTCTGGATTTGGAGTCACACTCAAAATTAAAGTGGAAAACCACACTACAGGCTGATCCAACTTTGATGTAATGTCCTTAAAACAAGTCAAAATGAGGCTCAGTAGTGTGTGTGGCCTCCACGTGCCTGTATGACCTCCCTACAACGCCTGGGCATGCTCCTGATGAAGTGGCGGATGGTCCTGGACTAAAGCATCCGCCAACTCCTGGACAGTCTGTGGTGCAACGTGGCTTTGGTGGAGGGAGCGAGACATGATGTCCCAGATGTGCTCAATTGGATTCAGGTCTGGGGAACGGGCGGGCCAGTCCATAGCATAAATGCCTTCCTCTTGCAGGAACTGCTGACACACTCCAGCCACATGAGGTCTAGCATTGTCTTGCATTAGGAGGAACCCAGGGCCAACCGCACCAGCATATGGTCTCACAAGGGGTCTGAGGATCTCATGTCGGGTACCTAATGGCACTCAGGCTACCTCTGGCGAGCACGTGGAGGGCTGTGCGGCCCCCCAAAGAAATGCCAACCCACACCATGACTGACCCAATGCCAAACCGGTCATGCTGGAGGAGGTTGCAGGCAGCAGAACGTTCTCCACGGCGTCTCCAGACTCTGTCACGTCTGTCACGTGCTCAGTGTGAACCTGCTTTCATCTGTGAAGAGCACAGGGCGCCAGTGGCGAATTTGCCAATCTTGGTGTTCTCTGGCAAATGCCAAACATCCTGCACGGTGTTGGGCTGTAAGCACAACCCCCACCTGTGGACGTCGGGCCCTCATACCACCCTCATGGAGTCTGTTTCTGACCGTTTGAGCAGACACATGCACATTTGTGGCATGCTGGAGGTCATTTTGCAGGGCTCTGGCAGTGCTCCTCCTGCTCCTCCGCACAAAGGCAGAGGTAGCGGTCCTGCTGCTGGGTTGTTGCCCTCCTACGGCCTCCTCCACGTCTCCTGATGTACTGGCCTGTCTCTTGGTAGCGCCTCCATGCTCTGGACACTACGCTGACAGACACAGCAAACCTTCTTGCCACAGCTCGCATTGATGTCCCATCCTGGATGAACTGCACTACCTGAGCCACTTGTGTGGGTTGTAGACTCCGTCTCATGCAACCACTAGAGTGAAAGCACCGCCAGCATTCAAAAGTGACCAAAACATCAGTCAGGAAGCATAGGAACTGAGAAGTGGTCTGTGGTCACCACCTGCAGAACCACTCCTTTATTGGGGGTGTCTTGCTAATTGCCTATAATTTCCACCTGTTGTCTATTCCATTTGCACAACAGCATGTGAAATTTATTGTCAATCAGTGTTGCTTCCTAAGTGGACAGTTTGATTTCACAGAAGTGTGATTGACTTGGAGTTACATTGTGTTGTTTAAGTGTTCCCTTTATTCTTTTGAGCAGTGTATAAGCTTAAACTATAACTTAAACTAAAACTATAACTTGAGTATGTCAGTGACCTGATAAATGACCATATAAACACAGTATATACTGTTTGACAGACAACAGAAAGGTGAGATATTTGTTTCACTTACTGGTGTTCAATCTGAAAGTTGAGGTGTCCACTGAACCAGTCGTTGAAGGTTGACTGTTCAATGTTGCAAGTAGCACTCAACTAAGACCAGAGAAAGAGACACGTTACAGCTCCCTCTGCTGGAGAACTACAGAAGGCACAGCCCCAGAAAACACTCCTGGGCCTGTACTCAGGACTGATGTTCCCAGATCAGTTTAGCCTTTTAAGATTATAATGAATTTGAATGTATGGACAGGGGGGACCTGATTCTAGATCACTAGTAATGATGACATGTTACCTGCATGGTGAGCCAGTCCTGGTGTCTAGTAATGATGACATGTTACCTGCATGGTGAGCCAGTCCTGGTGTCTAGTAATGATGACATGTTACCTGCATGGTGAGCCAGTCCTGGTGTCTAGTAATGATGACATGTTACCTGCATGGTGAGCCAGTCCTGGTGTCTAGTAATGATGACATGTTACCTGCATGGTGAGCCAGTCCTGGTGTCTAGTAATGATGACATGTTACCTGCATGGTGAGCCAGTCCTGGTGTCTAGTAATGACATGTTACCTGCATGGTGAGCCAGTCCTGGTGTCTAGTAATGATGACATGTTACCTGCATGGTGAGCCAGTCCTGGTGTCTAGTAATGATGACATGTTACCTGCATGGTGAGCCAGTCCTGGTGTCTAGTAATGACATGTTACCTGCATGGTGAGCCAGTCCTGTTGTCGCTCGTGATCCATCTCCATAGGAAGGTGATTCATCTGGGTCACCCATACAAACCAGTGGCTTTCAAAAACCTATATATACAGTACAATATTCACAATATAATTATTCAGCCACAATATTATATTACATTATTACATCACGCACATCATTGTGTTGTTTTATAATACTTTAAGAACCCTGTTCCTTGAGAGAGACCCTCCTGTAGGTTTAACTCCAACCCTGTTCCTGCAGAGATACCCTCCTGTAGGTTTAACTCCAACCCTGTTCCTGGAGAGATACCCTCCGGTAGGTTTTAACTCCAACCCTTAATTATTAGAATCAGGTGTGCTAGTTTAGGGTTGGAGTGAAAACAGGACAGTATCTCTTCAGGAACAGGGTTGGAGTGAAAACCTACAGGAGGGTATCTCTCCAGGAACAGGGTTGGAGTGAAAACCTACAGGAGGGTATCTCTGAAGGAACAGGGTTGGAGTTAAACCTACAGGAGGGTAGCTCTCCAGGAACAGGGTTGGAGTTAAAACCTATAGGAGGGTAGCTCTCCAGGAACAGGGTTGGAGTTAAACCTACAGGAGGGTAGCTCTCCAGGAACAGGGTTAGAGTTAAACCTACAGGAGGGTAGCTCTCCAGGAACAGGGTTGGAGTTAAACCTACAGGAGGGTAGCTCTCCAGGAACAGGGTTGGAGTTAAACCTACAGGAGGGTAGCTCTCCAGGAACAGGATTGGAGTTAAAACCTACAGGAGGGTAGCTCTCCAGGAACAGGGTTGGAGTTAAACCTACAGGAGGGTAGCTCTCAAGGAACAAAAGTATTCATCCCCCTTGGCATTTTTCCTATTTTGTTGCATTACAACCTGTCATTTAAATAGATTTTTATTTGCATTTCATGTAATGGACATATACGAAATGGTCCAAATTGGTGAAGTGAAATTTAAAGAATTACTTGTTTCAAAGAATTCAAAAACATACAAAACAGTAAAGTGGTACGTGCATATGTATGTATACAGTATGTTTTCCCCCCTTAGGGGCTATGAAGCCCCACAATAAGATCTGGTGCAGCCAATTACCTTCAGAAGTCACATAATTAGTTGAATAAAGTCCACCTGTGTACAATCTAAGTGTCACATGATCTCAGTATATATACACCTGTTCTGAAAGGCCCCAGAGTCTGCAACACCACCAAGCAAGGGGCACCATGAAGACCAAGGAGCTCTCCATACAGGTCAGGGACAAAGTTGTGGAGAAGTACAGATCAGGGTTGGGTTATAAAAACATATCAGAAACTTTAAACACCCCACGGAGCACCATTAAATACATTATTAAAACATGGAAAGAATATGGCACCACAACAAACCTGCCAAGAGAGGGCTGTCCACCAAAACTCACGGACCAGGCATGGAGGGCATTAATCAGAGAGGCAACAAAGAGACCAAAGATAACCCTGAAGGAGTTGCAAAGCTCCACAGAGGAGATTGGAGTATCTGTCCATAGGACCACTTTAAGCCGTACACTCCACATAGCTGGGCTTTACTGAAGAGTGCCCAGAAAAAAGCCATTGCTTAAATAAAACAATAAGCAAACACATTTGGTGTTTGCCAAAAGGCATGTGGGAGACTCCCCAAACATATGCAAGTACTCTGGTCAGATAAGACTAAAATTTAGCCTTTTGGCCATCAAGGAAAATGCTATGTCTGGCACAAACCCAACACCTCTCATCACCATGAGAACACCATCCCACACAGTGAAGCATGGTGGTGGCAGCATCAAGCTGTGGGGATGTTTTTCATCGGCAGGGACTGGGAAACTGGTCCAAATTGAAGGAATGATGGATAGCACTAAATACAGGGAAAGTCTTGAGGGAAATCTGTTTCAGTCTTCCAGAGATTTTAGACGGGGACGGAGGTTCACCTTCCAGCAGGACAATGACCCTAAGCATACTGCTAAAGCAACACTCGAGTGGTTTAAGGGGAAACATTTACATGTCTTGGAATGGCCTAGTCAAAGTCCAGACCTCAATCCAATTGAGAATATGTGGTATGACTGAAAGATTGCTGTACAACAGCGGAACCCAACCAACTTGAAGGAGCTGGAGCAGTTTTGCCTTGAAAAATGAGCAAAAATCACAGTGAGTAGATGTGCCAAGATTATAGAAACATACCCCAAGAGACTTGCAGCTGTAATTGCTGCAAAAGGCGGCTCTACAAAGCATTGGCTTTGGGGGGGTGAATACTTATGCACAATCAAGTTTTCTGTTTTTTTTGTCTTATTTCTTGTTTGTTTCGCAATATAAAATATTTTGCATCTTCAAAGTGGTGTTGTGTAAATCAAATGATACAAACCCCCCAAAATTATATTTTAATTCCAGGTTGTAAGGCAACAAAATATGAAAAATGCCAAGGGGGTGAATACTTTCGCAAGCCACTGTACATGAGGGTTGCTCTCTAGGAACAGGGTTGGAGAGCCCCGCTGTAGATAATTTGAATACAATTTAATGAATCAGCGAATGAGTGAGTGAGTTACCGAAACAGTGAATGAATTCATTAATTCATCTTTGAGCTCCCTCTCAGTTCATACTTTACCTGACGAAGCTGATCAATGCTACTGAGCCAAAGAAACCAAAGAAGGGATAGTAACAGCAGAAGATGCGAAGGTAGAAACTCATCGACCACGCCAGATCCTTCACAGGAGACAAAGATTGGTATTACGGACAGACATGACCACATCTGGGGTTCCTAGCAAAGCAACAATTATCACTGTTGATTAGGAAGTTCTGATGGTACAGTCAGTGTTAGTGGTGCACCTCAGCCACGCTCAAGGTCCTAAACATCATATCATTACTCTCTCATGGAAGCCCTTATGTTCCAGATGGGAATGAAGAGGATTAAGTCTACATTTAGTTAGTATGAAATCTCACCACCCAGTCCTGTCGTAAAAACATGGTCCGCAATATCTGGATGTGGAAATACACTGGAATAAGTAGTGGAGGTCCAACTGGAACACAGAGGGATAATATTGGTATTACATACAGTGGTCTGTCTTTTACCTGTTCAATTGAAGTTGATGTGATTCTATACAGAAATCCATTAAACGTGTTCAGCAACTTACTGAGGAAGAAGTACTGGTGTTGGTGATGGTAGGGCATGTACTTCAACTTCTTTATACCATACTGCAATAGACAGAGACAAGGAGACAGATGGATCTAACTTTCAGAGTAGTTTTTTCGGGGGTATCTGTACTTTACTTTACTATTTATATTTTGGACTACTTTTACTTTTACTTCACTACATTCCTGATGAAATTAATATACTTCTTACTCCGTACATTTTCCATGACACCCAAAAATACTAGTTACATTTTGAATGCGTAGCAGGAGAGGAAAATGGTCCAATTCACACACTTGTCATGAGAACACATGGTCATCCCTACTGTCTCTGATCTAGCTGACTCACTGTAAATGATGTGTGTGTGTGCCCCTGGCTATCCATACATTTTCAAAACAAGAAAATGGTGCCATCTGGTTTACTTTATATAGGGAATTTGAAATTATTTTTTAATTTTACTTTTCATACTTAAGTATATTTTTACCCAAATACTTGTAGACTTTTACTGAAGTAGTATTTTACTGGGTTCACTTTTACTTAAGTAACTTTCTATACTTTTATTCACGTAGTACAATTGGGTACTTTTTCCACCACTGGTTATTTAGATTATTATTCAAATATGACAGGAAGTCAGATGGGTCATAAAGCACTAAGGTTGTGAGTCCTGTTGGGGCAGGAATCACAAATATATTATAGTGATAACTACCTCTACAGGCTGTTTGTCTCCCAGGACGAAGACATGCAGTGAGTTGACATCAGGATCTTTACTAAACACGTTGGGCTTAGCGTGGTGCTGGAAGTGACGATGGTTCCACCAGTTAGCAGAGGCACCCTGAAAACACACAGCTACTGTTACTTATTAATGGTACACACAATTACACTTACTGTAACTTACACCTGTTGGACACTACACGAAATACGGTTAATGTATAGCAGTGAACTTTGAAACGTAACAATGCTCTTTTTTTATTTTTTATGTTTTATTTATTTTTAATTTCACCTTTATTTAACGAGGTAGGCTAGTTATCCACAAGTTCTCACTTACAACTGCGACCTGGCCAAGATAAAGAAAAGCAGTGTGACAGAAACAACAACACAGAGTTACACATGGAATAAACAAACGTACAGTCAATAACACAATAGAAACAAAATGAAAGTCTATATACACTGTGTGCAAATGGCATGAGGAGGTATGGCAATAAATAGGCCAAAGTAGCAAAGTAATTACAATTTAGCAGATTAACACTGTAGTGATAGATGAGCAGATGATGATGAGCAGATGTTGGTGTGTGAGTAGTGCTATTGATGTGCAAAAGAGCAGCAAAGTAAATACAAACAATATGGGGATGAGGTAGATTGTGTGGGCTATTTACAGATGGACTATGTACAGCTGCAGTGATCGGTAAGCTGCTCAGATAGCTGATGTTTAAAGTTAGTGAGGGAAATGTAAGTCTCCAGCTTCAGCGATTTTTGCAATTAGTTCCAGTCACTGGCAGCAGAGAACTGGAAGGAAAGGCGGCCAAATGAGGTGTTGGCTTTGGGGATGACCAGTGAGATATACCTGCTGGAGAGCGTGCTAAGGGTGGGTGTTGTTATCGTGACCAGTGCAAAGCTTTACCTAGCATGGACTTGTAGATGACCTGAGCCAGTGGGTCTGGCGACAATTATGTAGCGAGGGCCAGCCGACTAGAGCATACAGGTCGCAGTGGTGGGTGGTATAAGACGCTTTGGTAACAAAACGGATGGCACTGTGATAGACTGCATCCAATTTGCTGAGTAGAGTATTGGAAGCTATTTTGTAGATGACATCGGCGAAGTCGAGGATCAGTAGGATAGTTAGTTTTACAAACGAGGCTTTGTTGCGAAATAGAAAGCCGATTCTAGATTTGATTTTGGATTGGAGATGTTTGATATGAGTCTGGAAGGAGAGTTTACAGTCTAGCCAGACACCTAGGTATTTGTAGTTGTCCACGAATTCTAGGTTAGAACCGTCCAGAGTAGTGATGCTAGTCGGGCAGGCGGGTGCGGGCAGCGAACGGTTGAAAAGCATGCATTTGGTTTTGCTAGCGTTTAAGAGCAGTTGGAAGCCACGGAAGGAGTGCTGTATGGCATTGAAGCTCGTTTGGAGGTTATTTAACACAGTGTCCAAAGAAGGACCAGATGTATACAGAATGGTGTCGTCTGCGTAGAGGTGGATCAGGGAATCACCCGCAGCAAGAGCGACATCGTTGATATATAGAGAAAAGTGTCGGCCCGAGAATTGAACCCTGTGGCACCCCCATAGAGACTGCCAGAGGTCCGGACAACAGGCCCTCCGATTTTACACACAGAACTCTATCTGCGAAGTATTTGGTGAAACAGGCAAGGCAGTCATTTGAGAAACCAAGGCTATTGAGTCTGCCAATAAGAATATGGTGATTGACAGATTCGAAAGCCTTGGCAAGGTCAATGAAGACGGCTGCACAGTACTGTCTTTTATCGATGGCGGTTATGCTATCGTTTAGGACCTTGAGCGTGGCTGAGGTGCACCTGTGACCAGCTCGGAAATCGGATTGCATAGTGGAGAAGGTACGGTGGGATTCGAAATGGTCAGTGATCTGTTTATTAACTTGGCTTTCGAAGACTTTAGAAAGGCAGGGCAGGATGGATATAGGTCTGTAACAGTTTGGGTCTAGAGTGTCTCCCCCTTTCAAGAGGGGGATGACCGCAGCAGCTTTCCAATCTTTAGGGATCTCAGATGATACGAAAGAGATGAACAGATTGGTAATAGGGGTTGCAACAATGGCGGCGGATACATTTAGAAAGAGAGGGTCCAGATTGTCTAGCCCAGCTGATATGTACGGGTCCAGGTTTTGCAGCTCTTTTAGAACATCTACGATCTGGATTTGGGTGAAGGAGAAGCTGAAGGAGAAGCTCGGGCAAGTAGCTGCGAGGGGTGCGGAGCTGTTGGCCGGGGTTGGGGTAGCCAGGAGGAAAGCTGTAGAGAAATGCTTATTGAAATTTTCGATTATCATGGATTTATCGGTGGTGACCGTGTCGCCTAGCCTTGGTGCAACGGGCAGCTGGGAGGAGGTGCTCTTGTTCTCCATGGACTTTACAGTGTCCCAAAACATTTTGGAGTTAGAGCTACAGGTTGCAAATTTCTGTTTGAAAAAGCTAGCCTTACTAGCTTACTGACTGTGTGTATTGGTTCCTGACTTCCCTGAACAGTTGCATATCGCGGGGACTATTCAATGCTATTGCAGTCCGCCACAGAATGTTTTTGTGCTGGTCAAGGGCAGTCAAGTCTGGAGTGAACCAAGGGCTATATCTGTTCTTAGTTCTGTAGGAAAGTGAAAGGGACAGTTTCCTGAACAAAGACTTAACATAGTCCTGGAGTAAAATGTTCTTTCAAAGCTGATTATCCATTGAGCATGGTTTTCAGTCTAGAACTAGGTTTAAACTGTGTCCGGTTAACTTATCCAAAGAGTAGCAGAAGATCCGCCTAAAGAAACAGTATTGTCAAATGTCCAACCATTGTCCAGTAGCCTACCTTTAGGTGTCCAATTACAAACTTTTGCAGTACGTGATTCCAACTGGATTTCTTGCAGACTGACAGGTGGCCGAAGTCATGCTGCAGCCAGCTAGCCTGGGCCTGAGAGGGAGAAAGAAAGGCAGATTTTGAATGGTGTCTGACCTTAACATTAATCCTCACCTCATCCCCTAACCCTAACCCTAACCCTTAACCCTAACGGTAACCCTAACCTAATCCCCTAACCTTAACCCTAACCTAATCCCCTAACCTTAACCCTAACCTTAACCCTAACCTAATCCCCTAACCTTAACCCTAACCTAATCCTCTAACCTTAACCCTAACCTAATCCCCGAACCTTAACCCTAACCTTAACCCTAACCTAACCTAACACCCTAACCTTAACCCTAACCTTAACCTAATCCCCTAACCTAATCCCCTAACCTCATCCCCTAACCTTAACCCTAACCTTAACCTAATCCCCTAACCTTAACCTAATCCCCTAACCTTAACCCTAACCTTAACCCTAACCTAACCTAATCCCCTAACCTTAACCCTAACCTAATCCCCTAACCTAATCCCCTAACATTAACCCTAACCCTAACCTTAACCTAATCCCCTAACCTTAATGTCACGGATTCCCCCGGTACTGCTGCTCATAACCAGCTCCGGAGGTCTACGTCACTGGCCTTCTAGTCGTCACTGAACTGGATGATTACCAACAACCCCGGACTGTCTTGTCTCATGACCCACACCTGATTCCCATTCCCCCTGATTAGTATGTCCCGTGTATTGTTGTGTACTCTTTATTACGGGTCTTGTCCCGTGTATTGTTGTGTACTCGTTATCCCGGTCTCGTCCGTGTATTGTTGTGTACTCTTTATTACGGGTCTCGCACCGTGTATTGTTGTGTACTCTTTATCCCGGGTCTCACACCGTGTATTGTTGTGTACTCGTTATCCCGGGTCTCGCACCGTGTATTGTTGTGTACTCTTTATTACGGGTCTCGCACCGTGTATTGTTGTGTACTCGTTATCCCGGGTCTCGCACCGTGTATTGTTGTGTACTCGTTATCCCGGGTCTCGCACCGTGTATTGTTGTGTACTCGTTATCCCGGGTCTCGTCCCGTGTATTGTTGTGTACTCGTTATCCCGGGTCTCGTCCTGTGTATTGTTGTGTACTCTTTATTACGGGTCTCGTCCCGTGTATTGTTGTGTACTCTTTATTACGGGTCTCGTCCCGTGTATTGTTGTGTACTCTTTATTACGGGTCTCGTCCCGTGTATTGTTGTGTACTCGTTATCCCGGGTCTCGTCCCGTGTATTGTTGTGTACTCTTTATTACGGGTCTCGTCCCGTGTATTGTTGTGTACTCTTTATTACGGGTCTCGTCCCGTGTATTGTTGTGTACTCTTTATTACGGGTCTCGTCCCGTGTATTGTTGTGTACTCTTTATTACGGGTCTTGTCCCGTGTATTGTTGTGTACTCGTTATTCCGGGTCTCGTCCCGTGTATTGTTGTGTACTCGTTATCCCGGGTCTCGTCCCGTGTATTGTTGTGTACTCTTTATTACGGGTCTCGTCCCGTGTATTGTTGTGTACTCTTTATTACGGGTCTCGTCCCGTGTATTGTTGTGTACTCTTTATTACGGGTCTTGTCCCGTGTATTGCTGTGTACTCGTTATTCCGGGTCTCGTCCCGTGTATTGTTGTGTACTCGTTATTCCGGGTCTCGTCCCGTGTATTGTTGTGTACTCGTTATTCCGGGTCTCGTCCCATGTATTTATTAGAGGTTTAACCTCGCTCTTTTGTTCTGGTTACATCCCTGTGTTTTTGTATACGTGTTTGTTCTGGTTACATCCCTGTGTTTTTGTATATGTGTTTGTTCTGGGCTTTGTCCCTGTGCCTTTTCATGGCATGTTGTATATTCTGGGTGGAGTATTAAAACCCCTATTACGTATTCCTGCGCCTGTCTCCAATCCTTTATACAACATGACACTTAACCCTAACCTTTGAACCTCATGCCTAACCTTAATCCTAACCCTAACCTAATCCTCTAATTCTAACCTTAATCCTAAACCTAACCTTAATCCCAACCCTAACCTAATCCTCTAATTATAACCTTAATCCTAAACCTAACCATAACCTTAATCTTAACCCTAACCTTAGATCCTTTTGCCTGACCTTTGGATCTGCCTGTCAACTATCTTCTTGTAATCCCTAATAATACTGTAATGGTACCTGAGACGTGGCCAGCATGAGGGAACAGAGCAGTGTGAGGCTCCAGCTGCTCCCCCAGACCCAGAGCAGGCCCAAAGCCAGGGCCTCTAGTAGCAGGATGTGGCCCAGGTAGAGGCTGAAGAAGAGGGGACGGGCACGGAGCAGACCCTCACTCTCCACACGGTGGCGCAAGGCCCGGAAGTCCTGCACCAGTGCTGCCTGTATGGATTAGAGGTGATCAATAATCAATTAATCAATCAATTAATCAATCAATCAATTTAGACGTATGAAGTAAGGGGTCTCAATTACTCTGTCCTTGATTTGAGGAGGCGAGGTGATAGGATGCTTGGAATTACAGAAAGACTAACAGTGAGCAAAGTAGATGAACCTGGAGGAAGGTGTATGATGGCAGAGAGATGAGAATTGAGGGAGTGGAGGGGAGGAAGAGGATAAGATAAGACAGGAGAGGGATAAGGACAGGAGAGGGTGGAGAGGAGGAAGAGGACAGGAGAGGGATAAGGACAGGAGAGGGAGTGGAGAGGAGGAAGAGGACAGGAGAGGGAGAAGGACAGGAGAGGGAGTGGAGAGGAGGAAGAGGACAGGAGAGGGAGTGGAGAGGAGGAAGAGGACAGGAGAGGGAGAAGGACAGGAGAGGGAGTGGAGAGGAGGAAGAGGACAGGAGAGGGAGTGGAGAGGAGGAAGAGGACAGGAGAGGGATAAGGACAGGAGAGGGAGTGGAGAGGAGGAAGAGGACAGGAGAGGGAGAAGGACAGGAGAGGGAGTGAGGAAGAGGACAGGAGAGGGAGTGGAGAGGAGGGAGAGGAAGAGGACAGGAGAGGGAGTGGAGAGGAGGAAGAGGACAGGAGAGGGAGAAGGACAGGAGAGGGAGTAGACAGGAGAGGGAGAAGGACAGGAGAGGGAGTGGAGAGGAGGAAGAGGACAGGAGAGGGAGAAGGACAGGAGAGGGAGTGGAGAGGAGGAAGAGGACAGGAGAGGGAGAAGGACAGGAGAGGGAGTAGAGAGGAGGAAGAGGACAGGAGAGGGATAAGGACAGGAGAGGGAGTGGAGAGGAGGAAGAGGACAGGAGAGGGAGTGGAGAGGACAGGAGAGGGAGTGGAGAGGACAGGAGAGGAGAAGGACAGTGTAAATTGAGAAGAGAAACCTGTAGAGAAGAAGAGGAAGAAGAAGGGTAAGGAAATAGAAGTAACAGAAAGCTGAAGAGAACCAGGATAAGATGTAATACTCCTGATTAGGACAGGAGGGAATCTGGGCATATAGACAGGCTGGTATAATGTGATCTAGTTATAGGGGAATCTGGGCATATAAACAGGCTGGTACAATGTGATCTAGTTATAGGGGCATCTGGGCACATAGACAGGCTGGTATAATGTGATCTAGTTATAGGGGCATCTGGGCACATAGACAGGCTGGTATAATGTGATCTAGTTTTAGGGCATCTGGGCTCATAGACAGGCTGGTATAATGTGATCTAGTTTTAGGGGCATCTGGGCATATAGACAGGATGGTATAATGTGATCTAGTTATAGGGGCATCTGGGCACATAGACAGGCTGGTATAATGTGATCTAGTTATAGGGGCATCTGGGCACATAGACAGGCTGGTATAATGTGATCTAGTTAAAGGGGCATCTGGCCACATAGACAGGCTGGTATAATGTGCCCTAGTTATAGTAGATGACAGACTACTTTTCTAGGAGGTAAATCTTGTCTAAATATCTCCATCCACATCACACCTGCTCTTACCACACTCTGACACATTGTAGAAAGTATCATTCTGTACAGCATTCAGTCTGAGATGCATGTAATTCCCTATCAGCCAGAGAAAGACAGGCCTCACGTTGGTCCCCGGGTCCCTACCTAAACCTACAGTATGTTAGAGTGGGTGCTGTGTCAGAGGGAGAGATGCTGTTTCATTATGTAGCCTACAACGATGTATGTTATGGGTGTGATGCTGTAGAGGGAGAGAGATAAAGATTGGCCTCCTCACATTTTTCCCATGGTCCTGGCTGGGCTCTGTCGGTGCCAGCTCTCCAATCAGCAACAGCTTCAGAAACTTCCTGACAAAATTCGGATCAGGATGGAATGCGGAAAATGCTTCCTAGAAATTAGAGACATAGATTCATCTATGTTGTTTAAGAGAAATACATACACATGTCTTCTCAGTAAAAATAGTGAGTGTACAAAACATGAAGAAGTCTTTCCATGATATAGACTGACCAGGTGAATCCAGGTGATCTCTTATTGATGTCACCTGATGAAGGAGACAGGATAAAGAAGGATTTTTTTTTTGTTGCCTTGAGACAATTGAGACATGGATTGTGTGCCTTTCAGAGGACAAAAGATTGAAATGCTTTTGAACGGGGTATTGTATTGTTCCAGGCGCACCGGTTTGTCTTCAAGAACTGCAACACTGCTGGGTTTTTCACGCTCAACAGTTTCCCGTGTGTATCAAGAATGGTCCACCACTCAAAAGGACATCCAGCCAACTTGACACAACTGTGGGAAGAATGGAAGTCAAAATGGGCCAGCATCCCTGTGGAAGGCTTTCAACAAGCCTGCGACACCTTTTTAGAGTCTGTTCCCAGGACGAATTGAGGCTGTTCTGAGGGCAAAGGCGGGTGCAACTCAATATTAGGAAGGTGCTCCTAATGTTTTTTGCACTCAGTGTATGTCTCTTATGTAAAAAATAATGATGATTCATTCATGGTTAAGAGATTATCGTGATATTAAGTGTAGTGTGATATGTAATAGTCATAATGTACGATCCACTAACAACTAGTGTGATATGTAATAGAGTCACAATGTACGATCCACTAACAACTAGTGTAATATGTCATAGAGTCATAATGTACGATCCACTAACAACTACTGTAATATGTCATAGAGTCATAATGTACGATCCACTAACAACTACTGTAATATGTCATAGAGTCATAATGTACAATCCACTAACAACTAGCGGAATATGTCATAGAGTCATAATGTACGATCCACTAACAACTAGTGTAATATGTCATAGAGTCGTAATGTACGATCCACTAACAACTAGTGTAATATGTAATAGAGTCATAATGTACGATCCACTAACAACTAGTGTGATATGTAATAGAGTCATAATGTACGATCCACTAACAACTACTGTCATATGTAATAGAGTCATAATGTACGATCCACTAACAACTAGTGTAATATGTAATAGAGTCATAATGTACGGTCCACTAACAACTAGTGTAATATGTAATAGAGTCATAATGTACGGTCCACTAACAACTAGTGTAATATGTCATAGTCATAATGTACGATTCACTAACAACTAGTGGAATATGTCATAGAGTCATAATGTACGATCCACTAACAACTAGTGTAATATGTCAGAGTCATAATGTACGATCCACTAACAACTAGTGTAATATGTCATTATGATAATGTACGATCCACTAACAACTACTGTAATATGTCATAGAGTCATAATGTACGATCCACTAACAACTACTGTAATATGTCACAGAGTCATAATGTACGATCCACTAACAACTAGTGTAATATGTCATTATGATAATGTACGATCCACTAACAACTAGTGTAATATGTCATACCTACAACATTATAACATTTGCAACAGTCTTCCTGGAATAACTTGAGAACATTTCACCAACAACTTCCATAGTTAGGCTACTGACCGTGGCATCTTCTCCAGCAAAGTGACTGATGACCCTGATGCCCCCCGGGTGTCTCTTCGCCCACTGGGTAATATTATAGACCTTCCTGTCGATGACCAACCACTGGTCGCTCTGTGGCAGTGCCTCTGAACCTCTTCCCAGGTGTAGACTGCACTGCCACCCGCCCTCCACCGGGCCCAACCCCGTCACCCTTGGCCGGCTCGCTTGACTCCGTCTGCTGACCTCCGCCCCCATCCTCGGTTCTCTGCTCCACTCACACCGTCGCTGTGTCGGCTGCGCTCTGTCCAGTCTGTCCAACTGAAACACACTGAGGACCAGTCAAATGCAACGTACAGAGAGGAAGTCAGGGAATGGAATCAGAATCAGATCATGCTGTCTGAGTCAAGTCACACCTACGTGGTGAAATGGTGTGACTCTTCTACAGTTTGATGTTTATTGGGATGAGTCTTGTCCTGGAGGCAGATCTGAGAGATTTCCACTAGATGGACCAGAATTCAAAATTTGCTATATTGTAATTTTTTTTTAAAAAACAAACAGACTTGATTTGTGACCCGTTTCAGGAAGCTTGACGCACGTCACAGTCATTTGATGATCTTTTTTTTTTAATTATTCAAAAATCCATGCATACAGGTGAGTTTAGCTTCATTTTCAGATACCATATTTGGTCAAAAAGTCATTTTCATTGCAAGTTAAAGCATACTGTTAGCTAGCTAGCGAACGTTAGCCGGCTGGCTTGCTAGCTAACGTTACGTGTAGTAACATTCTTCGAATCAGAAACTCCTTTACCATGCTAGTTATAGCCTAATATTAGCTAACTAGCTAACATTGAACCTAGTTGGTTAGCTTTGGCTGCCTGCAGATTCATACTACAGCTATGACAATGTTTGTATTGGTGGTAGTTGGGATTATGCCGGTTCATTGTTTAGCTAGCTAGCTACATGTCTAAACATCAAGTTCACCTGGTGTGTCTGGGGGGGTGATTACGGCCATCTATTGTATTTCATGAACATGTCTAGACAATAGTGACTCATCCACTTAGCTAGATGTGTCTGGGGGGGGGACACACGAGGAGATTGCATGAGTCAGGTGGTAGACCTGAGCCAACTCTTCGTGCTTACCGTGGGGAGCGTGTAACTAGTCAGGCACCGTGTTATGCAGAGATTCACACGATGTCTCCAGGGCATCCAGCCAGGACGTATTGAGCCAGCTCAATGTTCTGGATTTCCAATGCATCCCCAGAGCCCAGTACGTCCTGTTCCTCCTCCCCGCACTCGCCCTGAGGTGTGTGTCCCCAGCCCGGTACCACCAGTGCCGGCACCACGCACCAGGCCTACAGTGCGGCCCCGCCAGTCCAGACAGTACCAAGCAGCGAGGGTCCCCAGCCCGGGGCCTACGGCGAGGATCCGCAGTCCAGAGCCTCCGACGATGATCCACTGGTCTATGCTACAAGAGCGGACTCAGGGTAAAGAAGGGGGGCGGCGCCCAGATCCCCACCCAGACCCTCCCATATAGCTTTAGGTTTGCGGCCGGGAGTCCGCACCTTTGGGGGGGGTACTGTCACGCCCTGACCTTAGTTATCTTTGTTGTCTTTATTATTTTGGTTAGGTCAGGGTGTGACGAGGGTGGTATGTGTGTTTTTGCCTTGTCTAGGGTTTTTTGTAATTCTATGAGGTTTTGGTATGTCTAGGTATATGTAGGTCTATGGTGGCCTGAATTGGTTCACCATCAGAGACAGCTGTTTATCGTTGTCTCTGATTGGGGATCCTATTTAGGTTGCCATTTTCCATTTTGGTTTTGTGGGTTATTGTCTACGTGTAGTTGCATGTCAGCACTTTCGTTCTATATAGCTTCACGTTCGTTTGTTATTTTGTTAGTTTGTTTAGTGTTCTTCATTGAAATAAAGAAGAATGTATTCATCTCCTCGTTATGAAGAACGTGACACATGGCCTCAGGTGTGAATCCTTAAAGAGATGGGGTGGGGCTAAGGCTTAAGAGGGTGTGAATGGTGCTGAATGGGTGTAGACAAAGAAGAGCTCTCCAGTAGGTGTACCAAAACATTCAAAGGCCATTCTCTCAAAAGTGGGGTTACAAGTTTATCAACTTTCAAAGCAGAATTACTTTCCCATTGTTCCTAAACTGTAGTGTATGATATACAATTTTCTATCTCTGAGTCTCTACTTTTATCCTATGTAAAAAACACAATTTAAAATGTTACTACATATGTATTTATTTAACCTTTATTTAACTAGGCAAGAACATATTTTTATCTACAATGATGTTCTACCAAAAGGCAAAAGGTCTCCTGCGGGGACGGGAGCTGGGATTAAACATAAATATACATCAAATAAATATAGGACAAAACACACATCACGACAAGAGAGACAACACAACACTACATAAAGAGAGACAACACTACATAAAGAGAGACAACACTACATAAAGAGAGACAACACAACACTACATAAAGAGAGACAACACAACACTACATAAAGAGAGACAACACAACACTACATAAAGAGAGACAACACTACACAACTACATAAAGAGAGACAACACAACACTACATAAAGAGAGACAACACAACACTACATAAAGAGAGACAACACAACACTACATAAAGAGAGACAACACAACACTACATAAAGAGAGACAACACAACACTACATAAAGAGAGACAACACAACACTACATAAAGAGACAACACAACACTACATAAAGAGAGACCTAAGACAACACTACATAAAGAGAGACAACACAACACTACATAAAGAGAGACAACACACTACATAAAGAGAGACAACACAACACTACATAAAGAGAGACAACACTACATAAAGAGAGACAACACAACACTACATAAAGAGAGACAACACAACACTACATAAAGAGAGACAACACAACACTACATAAAGAGAGACAACACAACACTACATAAAGAGAGACAACACAACACTACATAAAGAGAGACAAGACTACATAAAGAGAGACAACACAACATAAAGAGAGACAACACTACACACACTACATAAAGAGAGACAACAACACTACATAAAGAGAGACAACACTACATAAAGAGAGACAACACAACACTACATAAAGAGAGACACCACAACACTACATAAAGAGAGACAACACAACATAAAGAGAGACAACACATAAAGAGACACAAACACAACACTACATAAAGAGAGACAACACAACACTACATAAAGAGAGACAACACTACATAAAGAGAGACAACACTACATAAAGAGAGACACCACAACACTACATAAAGAGAGACAACACTACATAAAGAGAGACACACAACACTACATAAAGAGAGACAACACAACACTACATAAAGAGAGACAACACAACACATAAAGAGAGACACCACAACACTACATAAAGAGAGACAACACAACATAAAGAGAGACAACACAACACTACATAAAGAGAGACAACACTACATAAAGAGAGACAACACAACACTACATAAAGAGAGACAACACAACACTACATAAAGAGAGACAACACAACACTACATAAAGAGAGACAACACAACACTACATAAAGAGAGACAAACCCACATAAAGAGAGACAACACAACACTACACTAAAGAGAGACAACACAACACTACATAAAGAGAGACAACACAACACTACATAAAGAGAGACAACACAACACTACATAAAGAGAGACAACACAACACTACATAAAGAGAGACAACACAACACTACATAAAGAGAGACAACACAACACTACATAAAGAGAGACAACACAACACTACATAAAGAGAGACAACACAACACTACATAAAGAGAGACAACACAACACTACATAAAGAGAGACAACACAACACTACATAAAGAGAGACAAATACAACACTACATAAAGAGACAACACAACACAACATAAAGAGAGACAACACAACATAAAGAGAGACAACACACCAACATAAAGAGAGACAACACAACACTACATAAAGAGAGACAACACAACACTACATAAAGAGAAACCACAACACTACATAAAGAGAGACAACACAACACTACATAAAGAGAGACAACACAACACTACATAAAGAGAGACAACACAACACTACAAAGAGAGACAACACAACATAAAGAGAGACAACACTACATAAGAGAGACAACACTAACACATAAAGAGACAACACAACACTACATAAAGAGAGACAAAACAACACTACATAAAGAGAGACAACACAACACTACATAAAGAGAGACAACACAACACTACATAAAGAGAGACAACACAACACTACATAAAGAGAGACAACACAACACTACATAAAGAGAGAGACAACACAACACTACATAAAAAGAGACAACTACATAAAGACAACACAACAAAGAGAGACAACACAACACTACATAAAGAGAGACAACACAACACTACATAAAGAGAGACAACACAACACTACATAAAGAGAGACAACACAACACTACATAAAGAGAGACAACACAACAACACTACATAAAGAGAGAGACAAATACAACACTACATAAGAGAGACAACACAACACTACACAAAGAGAGACAACACAACACTACATAAAGAGAGACAACACAACACTACATAAAGAGAGACAACACTACACTACATAAAGAGAGACAACACAACATAAAGAGAGACCACAACACTACATAAGAGAGACAACACAACATAAAGAGAGACAACAACACTACATAAAGAGAGACAACACAACACTACATAAGAGAGACAACACAACACTACATAAAGAGAGACACCACAACACTACATAAAGAGAGACAACACAACACTACATAAAGAGAGACAACACAACATAAAGAGAGACAACACTACATAAAGAGAGACAACACAACACTACATAAAGAGACAACACAACACTACATAAAGAGAGACAACACAATAAAGAGAGACAACACAACACTAAAGAGAGACAACACTACACTAAAGAGAGAGACAACACAACACTACATAAAGAGAGACAACACAACACTACATAAAGAGAGACAACACAACACTACAACAAGAGAGACAACACAACACCACATAAAGAGAGACAACACTACATAAAGAGACAACACAACACTACACAAAGAGAGACAATACAACACTACATAAAGAGAGACAACACTACATAAAGAGAGACAACACAACACTATATAAAGAGAGACAACACTACACTACATAAAGAGAGACAACACAAAAGAGAGACACAACACTACATAAAGAGAGACAACACAACATAAAGAGAGACACCACAACACTACATAAAGAGAGACAACACAACAAGCACAACACTGATAAAGAGACAACACAACACTACATAAAGAGAGACAAACTACATAAAGAGAGACACCACAACACTACATAAAGAGAGACAACCTACACTACATAAAAGAGAGACACCACTACATAAAGAGAGACAACACAACACTACATAAAGAGAGACAACACAACACTACATAAAGAGAGACAACACAACACTACATAAAGAGAGACAACACAACACTACATAAAGAGAGACAACACAACACTACATAAAGAGAGACAACACTACATAAAGAGAGACAACACAACACTACATAAAGAGAGACAACACAACACTACATAAAGAGAGACAACACAACACTACATAAAGAGAGACAACACAACACTACATAAAGAGAGAAAACAACACTACATAAAGAGAGACAACACAACACTACATAAAGAGAGACAACACAACACTACATAAAGAGAGACAACACAACACTACATAAAGAGACAACACTACATAAAGAGAGACAACACTACATAAAGAGAGACAACTACATAAAGAGAGACAACATAAAGAGAGACAACACAACACTACATAAAGAGAGACAACACAACACTACATAAAGAGAGACAACACACTACATAAAGAGAGACAACACTACATAAAGAGAGACAACACAACACTACACAAAGAGAGACAACACAACACTACATAAAGAGAGACAACACAACACTACATAAAGAGAGACAACACTACATAAAGAGAGACAACACAACACTACATAAAGAGAGACAACACAACACTACATAAAGAGAGACAACACAACACTACATAAAGAGAGACAACACAACACTACATAAAGAGAGACACCACTACATAAAGAGAGACAACACTACACAAAGAGAGACAACACAACACTACATAAAGAGAGACAACACAACACTACATAAAGACCTAAGATATCAATCCAGATGGTGTGTCACATTTGGGGTTAGGCATTAACGTTATCAGTGTGGTTAAGGTTAGGTTTAAATCTGATTGACTGTATGACTTTGGCTGTGCCAGCTAGTGACCATTCTGCCTCCAGAACAAGATTCATGATGAAAACGCTAACCTGCGATTCTTCTGCCAGAGGGAAGGGAGATGTTTTCCAGACAGCGTTGTACAACAAAATGTGTTGTTCAATTCAGTTGCTGAAAATATCGAATGACGAATACCTGTAGAGGCGCAAGAATGTCAGCCAGTCTGGGTCCTGTAATTCTGTGGAGTTCCTTTTCTACCAACATCGAAACCATTAAAAATGTTGCTCAAAATATCTAATAACGAAAACCTGTAGCATTCTGTATGGAGTTTATTTTCTAATCTGTTGAGCATCGATGCGATTTACCACGATGTTTATTTGTAACACTTTATTAGAATAGAGACAAAGAGCATTGAAATGTTCTCATCAATAAATAATAAAGAATACGGAGATGCGCCATTGTGTGGGCATGGACTCTCTTCTGTTCCGCATATGTTTCCCGAGTTTTATATGACACACAGTGCAAACCTTTATGAGTGTTTCATTTTAATGTCTGTATAATGACACATGATAAAATCCAATAGTCATGTCAACCCTTACAGAAATCCCCAGGCTACATGACATTACATTAAATCAGGCTGTATTGTGATCAACAATATAACGCAATTATACAACGATGATGTGGATACAGAATGAATAGAATAGCTGCACTCACCAACATTTCCAGATGTGCAATCCTCTCTCTTTCCTCTTTTCCTCTCTTCTTCTTATTCATAAAAATACACTCCAGTTCTTTCTGATCATATATCCAATCAAATCATCAGTAGGCTACTAATATGGAGAATACAAAATATTCCAAATTCAACTGTAGAATTTACACATCGTATAAATGAAAACGTGGGGGCAAGTAATGAGTTGTGTCGTGTTAAAAAATTAAAAATAAACATTAACACACCCCGAATGTCAAAATCGCAATGTATGTATAAATGGCAATGATTATGAAAGCACATAACATAAATCGAGCTATTTGGGGCTTCTATTCGTCGTCATTAGTGTTTCCATGTTGTGATGTTCCTCTTCTTTTCCAGAGATGAGTTTTGCATTACAGAGAGGGAGAGAGAGACAGCGAGAGAGAGAGAGATGAAGAGAGAGAGAGGACCGTCACACAGGTAGGAGGGGCAGGTTTCGTCTATAATAAACTCCGCCTCTACACCTCAAACCACAAATTTGACACTTGACGTCGAATTTTTCAAAGTAACCAATCAGGGAACAGTAGCTGTCTTTGTCCCAAAACCGTAAATTCCCTGTTCAACACAAAATATTTGGAGGCATTATCAGGGTCATCACTAGTTACCACAGCAACAAAGTAATAAACCCAGCTCATTTCTACAGTTTTATCTTCTTAAAATCTGATTTTTTAAACCTAAACACACCGCTAACCTTCTTCTAAACCTAACTCAAATGAAGACCAAAACGGTTTGGTTTTCATTCTCTTTTTATGACGTAGCCCATTTCTTACTTTGTGGCTGTGTTCGGCTTTCTAGTGACACCCATTATCAACAGGTGACAGGGTTCATAATCATTCCTTTTTGAAGGGAGTCATTTGTCTTTTTTTTGTTGACAAATAAATAAAACATTTAGATTTTAATGGTGTAGTTGCTACATTTTTGGGGGGGGTGAAAATGACTGCAATCAAATCAAATGTTAATGCTCACCTGGGGCGGCAGGGTAGCTTAGTGGTTAGAACATTAGAGCAGCAACCAGAGCAGCAACCAGAATGTTGCAAGGTCAAACCCCCGAGCTGGCAAGGTACTAATCTGGTGTTCTACCCCTGAACAGGCAGTTAATCCACTGTTCCTAGGCCATCATTGAAAATAAGAATTTGTTCTTAACTGACTTACCTAGTTAAATAAATAAACATACAGATGTTATTGCAGGTGTAGTGAAATGCTAGTCACAATAACTGTTTATCACTTTGATATTGGCTAAACTTGCACAAACTTGCACAAAGTTGCTCCTACCATTGAACAGTAGACTATCAAGGTGACATCCAGATTGTTAATACCAATATTGTGATTTAAAAAAATATTTTTTACCTTTTATTTAACTAGGCAATTCAGGTTAGAACAAATTCTTATTTACAATGACGGTCTACCCAGGCCCAACCCGGACGATCTCTGCCATGTTTTTGGTTAAGGTGATGAATAGTCACCCTGCTCCCTGACATCTTGTTTGCCGTCTCCAGCTCTTATTATACCTCAGTGGAAGAAACTGACCTCGGCATTCACACCTATGTGAAGTTAGCCATAATCAGGATTAGCAACAATAGTGGAGTTTGCGGTTTTCCTTCAAAATAAAAAGTCCCCCATTTGAAAGTGATGCAAACTGATTAAAATACTGGAAACATGCCACATTTGGACTAGATAATGCTAAATAAGATCGGAATGTTCTTATATAAATGAAACAAAAGACAATATTGAGGTAATTTGACGCAAAAAAATGTAAACTGTTGAAATCACACTGTGAATGTATCTCATCAATCTACACACAATATTCCATAATGACAAAGCAAAAACAGGTTTTTAGAATTTTTGAAGAGGCGACTCAGGGATGCTGGCCTTCTAGGCAGATTTCCACTGTCCAGTGTCTGTGTTCTTTTGCCCATCTTAATCTTTTATTGGCCAGTCTGAGATATGGCTTTTTCTTTGCAACTCTGCCTAGGAGGCCAGCATCCCTGAGTTGCCTCTTCGCCGTTGAGGCTGGTGTTTTGCGGGTACTATTTAATGAAGCTGCCAGTTGAGGACTTGTGAGGAATCTGTTTTTCAAACTAGACACTCTAATGTACAGTACTTGTCCTCTTGCTCAATTGTGCACCGGGGCCTCCCACTCCTCTTTCTCTTCTGGTTAGAGACAGTTTGCGCTGTTCTGTGAAGGGAGTAGTACACAGCGTGGTACGAGATCTTCAGTTTCTTGGCAATTTCTCGCATGGAATAGCCTTCATTTCTCAGAACAAGAATAGACTGACAAGTTTCAGAAGAAAGTTATTTGTTTCTGGCCATTTTGAGCCTGTAATCGAAACCCACAAATGCTGATATTCCAGATACTCAACTAGTCTAAAGAAGGCCAGTTTTATTGCTTCTTTAATCAGGACAACAGTTGTCAGCTGTGCTAACTTAATTGCAAAAGGGTTTTCTAATGATCAATTAGCCTTTTAAAATAACATACTTGGATTAGCTATTGGAACACAGGAGTGATTGTTTCTGATAATGGGCCTCTGTACGTCTATGTAGATATTCCATTAAACAATCTGCCGTTTCCAGCTACAATAGTAATTTCCAACATTAATCATGTCTACACTGTATTTCTGATCAATTTGATGTTATTTTATTGGACTTCCTTTTTTTTGTTGCTTTTCATTCAAAAACAAGGACATTTCTAAGTGATCCCAAACTTCTGAATGGTAGTGTAAGTATTCAGACCCTTCGCTATGAGACTCGAAATTGAGCTTAGGTGCATCCTGTTTCCATTGACCCTCCTTTTGATGTTTCTACAACTTGATTGGGGTCCACCTGTTGTAAGTTCAATAGATCGGTTGATTGGAGTCCACCTGTTGTAAGTTCAATAGATTGGACATGTTTTGATGTTTCTACAACTTGATTGGAGTCCACCTGTTGTAAGTTCAATAGATCGGTTGATTGTAGTCCACCTGTTGTAAGTTCAATAGATCGGTTGATTGGAGTCCACCTGTTGTAAGTTCAATAGATCGGACATGTTTTGATGTTTCTACAACTTGATTGGAGTCCACCTGTTGTAAGTTCAATAGATCGGACATGTTTTGATGTTTCTACAACTTGATTGGAGTCCACCTGTTGTAAGTTCAATAGATCGGACATGTTTTGATGTTTCTACAACTTGATTGGAGTCCACCTGTTGTAAGTTCAGTCGATCAGACATGTTTTGGAAAGGCACCCCATCACTACTGAAAATCCATGAATCCATAAATCGATAATTAAACCTCTAAGTTTGGTTTTTCATTTCAGGTAAGTTGCCTTTTTTGAATTGTCCTTCTTTTGCCAAACAACGGCTTGGTGCTGCTCACTGATTGGCCGTAGTGACTTTGAAATGTGTTCATAGTTTCAGTTACAGTATGTGATTGAAGCAAACCTCTTAAGGATCGGACCCTTTTTTCCCCTTCAATTTTCGCCCCTAAAATCATATACCCAAATCTAACTGCCTGTAGCTCAGGACCCAAATCTAACTGCCTGTAGCTCAGGACCCAAATCTAACTGCCTGTAGCTCAGGACCCAAATCTAACTGCCTGTAGCTCAGGACCCAAATCTAACTGCCTGTAGCTCAGGACCCAAATCTAACTGCCTGTAGCTCAGGACCCAAATCTAACTGCCTGTAGCTCAGGACCCAAATCTAACTGCCTGTAGCTCAGGACCCAAATCTAACTGCCTGTAGCTCAGGACCCAAATCTAACTGCCTGTAGCTCAGGACCCAAATCTAACTGCCTGTAGCTCAGGACCTGAAACAAGAATATGCATATTCTTGGTACCATTTGAAAGGAAACTCT